>NC_137623.1:19295785-19459340 GCF_963280865.1 Gymnoscopelus braueri | reverse complement strand
CCCCGACTGTAAAAACACCCCCAAACCATCATTACACGACCAGTGACCTTCTGGCTGAGCATGACTCACCGCCAGCACAGCATCCTTTAAGTCCCCACACTACATCACCAATACATGGAATATGATGCTAAATTAAATATCATGACTGAAAATTCAATGATGATGTTTAGGTATTATCATTGTAAACATGTTGCTGCTGTTCTACATACAGCCAACCAGTTGAAGAAACCACAGATTTGAGGCTTTAACCTTTGCTTTTAGAACATTTCTGAGACTATTCGTGTAAACACGTGTTCTATTGCTAATTTGACCACTTCAAATACCCTTCAATCTTTTTTTTTTTTTTTTTAAGATTATAGCAGATCTACAAGCTCAAAACACGTTGCTATTTTCAGTGCGCAACATGCTTTCATAGAAGACATGCTTCTATGGAGTCCAAATGACTGAAATCAGTCGTGGCAACCGAGAACTTTAATCCATGCAAATAATACACTAAATCATATATTGTGGTAGTTATTAAGAAACAGCAAAACCCTTATATTCTTTGGGGTCACACAGTTACATGGAAAATATAGTGGATTTTAAAGCCGGATTTATTATTTCCCTGCTCAGATGCTGTCCTTGCAGGTTTTTTTGGGTGGGGCACGATGGAGTGAGTGTTTTTTGGGGAGGAGGGGATGATGGTGGGTTTTGGTTGAAGAGTAGCAGGTGTTATGTAAACAGAAAGGGAAGAGCGCCATCTGGAGGGAGAAAGACAGAAAGTCATGCCGCTGACAGGGACCACTCCCAAACCCCCCCTCACCACCACATACCATCTTCAGCTATGAAACCAAATTGTTTGTTTGTTTGTTTGTTTATTATCACTTACAAGAACATTTAAAAAATTATACACAAAGATTCGGTAAAAAATTCACATCACACGTGTGACATTTGTACAAAATAATATTGACTGACTGCTGAAACCAATCAGAACCATTTTCAATGCTGAATGCTAGTCCAAAGTCATGTCTACAAGTGCAAACAGATGGCTGTATTAGTATAATGTTATTTCATTATGTATCCTTAATCATAACAGGGCCGCATGAACACAAATTATCATGTCGCTATTATATTGCAAAAGCCTGCATGTGGCCACACCCTTTACCATTTTCTTTTTTTGGTCAAACATAAAAAGAAAAAACATATATACACACACACACACTCAAACACTGTATATACAGTATACTGTATATATAGTTTGTTTGAGTGGATAGATAACATTATAATTATTTCCTTTAAGAATAAAATGTATTGGTAAAGTATTAATGTCCCGGCCTTTTTAGGCCAGGGGTTCTGCACAGAATTGAGGTAATCTGAAACACTAAGTGGTCCATATATAGCAAAGGTATTGTGCAGTCAAAAATCATATCTTAAAAACATTTTCCTGCTTGCAATTATAATTATTGAGAGCTGGGGCCGTAGGTTAGTGGTGAGAGCCGACTCCCAGAAGCAACCAATACATCAGACTTATCTCAACAGATATAAAAGTATTGCACCAAATAAAAACTGACAGAGAAAAGACTACCAATACGTCACAACAACAACAACTCTGCAAAAATAATCTCTCCCGACTAATTTTGTTAACACAGCAAGGGGAACTGAGGTCAAACACTGAACTCGTAGTACCACCTAGTGTCCATTTAGCGTCATTTCAAGGGATGGGAACATTAATTTTTGTAAATAAACCTGCCAATTCACAATGCCGTCTCTGTTGGGGTTGGGATCCTTCATCCTTTAGGATTTTAACGATTCCGGTTGCGTAACGATTCCTTCTTAACGGTCCAATTCCTTAACGGTTCCCTTTAACCATTCCTATAGGTGGTTCCAAATGGACGCTTAAAAAAGGTCTGTAACTCTAATATGGTGGTCCTTGAAATTAAAAAGTTTGAAAACCACCGGTACTATAATTATATAGCAGACCGTGAAGTCCACATACCAGCTCTGACAGTGTGATAAAACCTGTTCTGGAAACGGTTCCTAATGTAAAACGGAACCGATTCCGGTTCCGGTCCTCAATGCTGGTTCCGGTTCCGGATCCCAACCATAAGTCTCTGTGCACTAAAACGATAATTTAGTGTTTGATAAACATCAGGACGCCATTAAGGACGTCTGGTATGTGTGTGTACAACTCGTAAACACAACAGTGACGAGACATCTGGTGATGGGGTACTCAGGGGAAGCAGGCAGGAAGGTGTACATCATGTCAGCCCTCCAGTGGCATCAATAATACATAGCCAAGGAAAAGGATGGGGGGTGGGGAGCTTTTAGCTGACATAACAAACCACTCAGCATATTGCCTCCACTCAGACATATCATCTCTCATTACCTATTTATAGGGTGTGCCAGGGTCACAGGGTGGGTGCTGCCCACACCGTACATCTGCCACATGCTGAGTCAACCGGAAAGTAATGGTAGTGGTAGTAAATGTTGTCAGTTTTAGTGTTGAATGGTCACCAAGTATCTTAGTACAGTGGTTCGTGTCAAGGACGGCCCAAATTAGTACAGTGGTTTGTGTCAAGGACGCCCCAAATTAATATATATTTGGCCCCGGAACCCCATCTGAAAATGTTTTGTGCCAGGCAGGGAACTCCAGAAGCAAAGATTAAGATTTGAGTTCAAATGTTTTCTAAAAAAAAACATATGTATACATATTAAAATGTTCAAGATTAAAAAAAATAGCAGATCTACAAGCTCATAGAGCGTACCCCACTATGAGCTTGTATATCTGCTATTTTTGAATAGCCATTAGCCAAAGTAAAATATGGTTAGAGTGGATAAAATGATTGTGACGCTATATTAACACATTTTGCAGGAGACCCACTGGTAGCCCCCCCCAAGGACCCCTGGGGGTCCCCGGACCCCACTTTGAGAACCAATGTCTTAGCAAACGTTCTCACAAGTGGTCCAACAGGTTTTGCACCGGGACCCAATTTGCTTACTACATTATCAATAATGAGATTTATATAGTTTTAAATCGATCAATTCAATATCACTGGGAGAGTAAAGCATAAAGTTGCAGTTGGATAGATAAGAGTGGTCATATAAATAGGGTTGGGATCCACAACATTGAGGAACCAGAATTGGTTCCATCACATTTGGAACCATTTCCAGAACCGGTTTGTCACACTGTCAGATCTGGTATGTGGACTTAACGTCTGCTATACAATTACTATACCGGTGGTTTTCAAACTTTTTAATTTCAAGAACCCCCATAACTCTCCAGGCTAATAACTCCATTTGGTACCATTTGCACACTCTCAGAGTTACAGACCTGTAAGGGTTAATTTGGAACCCCTTATAGGAATCGTTAAAGGGAACCGTTAAGGAATCGGATCGTTAAGAGGGAATCGTTTAAGGAACCGGAATCGTTAAAATCCTAAAGGATCCAAACCCTACATATAAATTCACCAAGCCGCCACAAAAAAAGTATTACAGGGTAAAAGGTACAAAAGAAATGCTCAACATCCTCCTCACACAGTCAGCAAAATATGACCCTCCATTCTTCAAGTGACAGTGCAATAACATTGCGGTTGTATCACCAGGTGAGGGCAGCATCGACTCACCCTTCACCACGCTGACAGCCTGGGGAGGCTGCCTTGCTCAACCTCCTCCCGGCTTTTACAGACCTTCACACAACAAAACCCAGCCTCTCGTATAACGCCACAGCGTTCTCCTTTTTATAATACAATGCTCACACTGTCTTGGGCAAGAGGCTTGGGTGTTGCTGGAAGCTAAAGCATGCTAAAAGAGTCTGGCATTCAGGCTAAGCTGTTGGATTTGAGTCATTAACAGGACGCTATACGGCAGGTTGGCATTAGCCCGTTAGCACGCCACCACACCACAGATATCCTACTACGGACAGACTTAGCGATTCTATATGTGAAACTTGACTTGAGGCTTATTATGGGTCAGGAGAGCAACGGGCAAACGCCGTGAATTCCAACAGCACGGCTTAAGCCTGGGGATTGATGGCTGCGTTACCATGGTAACAATCTCCAAGGAGACTGAGGAAAATACACAAACAGGGATGGGCAGATATGTCAGCAGAGGACGCATGATGTGTTTTCATATGTCTATAGATGCCGACAGTCTTGTAATAATAAAATTATAGTTGCTTTTTTCACATACAGTAGTGAGGGGTGGTCAAATACATTTGCCTGCTGTGACAAAGGCATTCTTTTGTTGAAGCATTTTTTTCTATGGTCCAGGGCTCTAGGCCTACTATCCAGGGCCGGCACCTCAACAATCCAGGAGAGCCTAATTCCCTTACAACAGTAAACCAGAGTAAAACCCCAGTCTGGATAAATCTAGCCTGTACAGGCCGGCCACGGCCACCCCCACCCACACACACAAAATGAGGAACACTTCAGTCGTGAGAAAAACAAACCAAATCAGCCTACAACTATGTGAACGATTAATGTGGTCTCAGTAAAGGAGATAGATTGCTCAGAGTAAAACTGTGACTCAAAATAAAAAAGACAGTATATTCAAAACCAGTGTTGCCAGATTTTGCGAGAGAAATAAGCAACCAGGTCTATGAAAACAAGCCCAAAAGAAGCGACTATACAGTAGGCTACATGAGCACTTTAAACCTAAATTCATATTTTGGCTATTAGAAAATAGCCGATCTACAAGCTCACAACGGGTCGCGATGCGATGCCGTGTGAGCTTGTACACAAATAAATGTGAAATATTTGGAAGTTTTTTTTTAAACATTCCAACAACACAAATCTGGTACGGGGCTCTGCTCCCTGGCACCGCTCCCTGGCACAAAACATTTTCAGATGGGGGTTAGGACAAATACATAATTCATTTGGAGGAGTCCATGACATGAACATATTTGATAGCCACTGGTTTAAATAACAATTAAACTACGACATTTTAGAAACAAGCCCAAAAAAACACAACCCGCAACTACCAATATTTACAAGCAACTTTACAGAAAAACCCCAAAGTCACTTAGAATAAGCGGACATGGCAACACTGATCAAAACTAATAAAAGCCTACGTGTTTGCTTTAGTATTCTTGTAAGTTGTGACGTTTCCAACCCCCCTGGTGTTGTGAGTTGTGACGTTCCAACCCCCCTGGTGTTGAGACATCGGGCGGTGACCCGACGCCCGCTCAGCTCATTACATAAACACACTGGCCTTGGGGAACAGGAAGTGGGAGCACCTACATTAGTCAACTGCTTTTTATGGCCCACAATGCACTTCATTTCCTGAGCCGGCCGGCATTACACATGCTGCACACCCACATCAGCAGTGTTGCCATGTCTGCTTATTATAAGCGACTTTCGGCTTGCTTTTCTGTAAAGTTGCTTGTAAATTATTGATAGTTTCGGGTTGAAGGGTTTTTGGGCTTGTCTGTAAAATGTAGTTGCTTATTTGGGCCGTTTCCTGATGCTGTTTAAACACAGTGGTTCTCAAACATTTTCATGTATGTATCAAATGTATTTGTCCACAGACCCCTCCATCTAAAAATATATTGTGCCAGGTACCCCCATACCAGATTTTTGTTCTGTTGTTAAAATGTTTAGAATAATATTCAAAATTCACTTTTTTTCTCCAAGATTTGTTTGAAAATAGCAGATCTACAAGCTTGAGGATTGGCTATTTTGAAATAGACAATACATATAGGTTTAAAGTGCTCATGTGTCCTATAATAGTCGCTTCTTTTGGGCTTGTTTTCATAGACCTGGTTGCTTATTTCTCTCGCAAAATCTGGCAACAGTGCAGCACAGCATGAGCAAGACAATAATAGTCTCAAAGGTGCACCGCACACAGACACGATTCCAAACTGAAACAATAATTGTAGACCTGCGTCAGTTTGTACCATGGCAACCGCACTGAAATTCAACAGTTGGATGGTTCTAACACCAAGTAATTTTGTGAATACATTTGCAAATGTAACACTCCATTGAATAAATACATGTTTTTTTGGCTAATATGCCAACAAGTCTGAACAACTGTAGTCTTCACGATCACTGCAGGTAGAATAATGTTTTTTTTACTCGGACCAAGGTCATTCAGAGAATAAAGGAAAGAAAGAGCTCCACACAAAAAGCTTAATGCTCCGTATCTTTGTCACTGTGCAAAGCAGCAAACACGTTTTTCAACCACAGCTGGTCTTACATCATGATAAATAAACATAAGTAAAAATATTTCTGCTCCCAAATGCAATTTACTTAGTAACATTTCGAAACGTTACTAAGTAAATTGCATTTGGGAGCAGAAATACTGATGTGCAAATTTGTATTCTTATAAAGCGTTGAACTTTTTTTGATCCAGCATCCAGCTTAGTAGGTCTGCGTGTCTAGTCTTTTATCTGTTTCTCAAATAAACAAAAAACAACATTTCTTACAAGCAGCGGAGCTGTGCGCCGGTCAGTCAGGAGCAGGGAGACCCGGCCTGGCAGGTGACCCCGGGGCACAATCCTCCAGTGAAGGTCAGCCTGCGAATGAAAACACACATCCTCATTAAATCACTGCACGCCTGACGGACTCTGTCTTTTCCCGGAGTTTCGCCCAGGTCGACGTGGTTTTGAGGTTAGGTTTAGACATAGTTTCTGTGAGGTTAGGGTTAGGGTTAAGCATAGTGTTTGTGAGGTTAGGGTTAGGGTTAAGGTTAGGTTTAGGCGTAGTTTTTGTGAAGAAAAAGGTTAGGATTTAGGCAACACACCAAAGGAAGAGGGAGTCCCGATGCCTGGAGAGGGCTTAGTTAAGACTTGCTGTAACCTTGCTTGACACAAATCTAACCCCAACAACCCCTATTATCTCTAGAGACTCCTACGATTTCAAGAAATGAGGGGGAAAAAACACTACCACTGACTACTACTACTAAGTAGGCTTAGTTCAGTCATCAGGAAAATAACCGCACTTCAGAAGCGCAATTCCTTTCTCAGTTATTTTTTAATTTTCATAGTCACTGACCTGCTGACAGTGAATTATCTCTCATATATCACATCTACAGTAAATAGTAAAGTCCAAGGTTCAATGGTGTTTTATTGTCTCCGCTAGTACATGTTATAATGCATAACAGCATTATAGGCAGTGAAATTCAAAATTATGAAATGTTAAATAAAAGAAAATACTTTAATTCTTTCAATCATTTACACTGAGGTGTCGCCAATTACAAACCAGTAACCACTGATGTTTTTTTGGCTGTGAATAAATTCTACAAGTCACAATGTTGACTGACGGAAAATCAGAATGGCATATTTGCCCTATGTGGTTTGTTATTTTTTTGGTGCCATCATGGTATAAATATAAAAATTAACCATAGGCCGGATAACAATCTGAAGCCTGAACCTTTTGGGTTTGATACCATAACACAACCACCATCAATTGGAGAACAAAATGAACAGTATATCCAATGTATAGACTACACTAAAGTAGGCCTAATAGCTGATAGGAATGATTTATTTGGAATTCCTGTTACTTGTCAGTCTTAAGCCTGTAATTCACAGCCACAATTCTAACGTTTATTAGTTCTGAGATTTTGTTTAGAAGATCTCGTGTGTTCTCACCAACATTGTGAACAGTAAAAATGACAAATCCTACAGTGATTTATCTATTGTACTTGGGCTATATTGGCGAGATGTCATGCTGAACTCATTGGTCGTTCATCATCAGCAGAACAAATGCTGTTGCATGTGTCTGAAAGGCCAGTAATATAATATAATATATCATCTCTGTCGGGTGGAAACCTAATATGTCCAAAATCGTTACTTTTCAGGATTCAAATTCAAAAGCATCAAAAGTAGCAGATGGACAAGCTCAAAATGTGTCGCTTCGCGCCGCGTTTCAAGCTTGTAGATCTGCTACTTTTGATGCTTTTGTGTGACGCTGTAGTATGATCAAGTAGGGCGTTAATTTACGAAAAAACACAAAGTAAAAAAATGGAGATAAGGTTTCTGACTGACGGCAACGATATAATATAAGGCAGTTAATCAATAGACGAATATAAACCAGGACATCGAACGGTCTTCAAATATCTACTTTCATTACCCGTCACCATGTAGTTCCATTTTTTCTCCATAAAAATTATAAAAAATTATAGGACCATAAAGAAAATCGAGATTATACATTTTAATATAAATAACAGTGTAACAGGAGCAGAAAGGCTACAGGGCATGATGCCATGCTGGGAAAGAAAAGCAAGAACATGGTTAGCTAAGTGCTTCCCATCATTACAGAGACCTGGGTTAGTTTCAGGACTTTTGATAGTGGAACAAACACACACACACACACACACACACACACACACACACACACACACACACACACACACGCATATAAAAACACGCCACTTCCTATTGTGCAACACTTCCTCTGATTCAGCGTGAACTTCGGCTTTTCTGCAGACTCCCTGCTTCCTTGTGCACATGGTTACGACATTGCCTGTTTTGACCGTTCAACTTTCTCCAACAAAAGATTCAGGATAGGCATTCAGAAAACATCTAAGCATGATTTGAATTGAAAGAGGAAAATGAAAATAACTGTTTATGCGTTATTGAATTGTTCTTCAATATTGACAATCAAAAGAAAACAATATAAAATAAGATTCAGGGACCTGAAATTAGCTTTAAATCAAGACAGGCAGAACACAAATCAATCCCTGTGTGTGTGTGTGTGTGCAAGGTCCGACATATATACTGGCTTCAGGAAGTTGTGTGGCACTTTATTTCAGTGCAGGCTCAACAGAGTGAGACCATTAACACTAAGGAGGTACTTCTCAATTTGCCAGCCTGCATACAAATGTGCCGCTATAATGGGCTGGCGGTGCTTAATGCCTGAATGTGATCAGACTTCGAACCCTGAATTGCTTTGAACCCACAGCAGGATCAGTGAACAGATCGGCTAAGGAGAAAAACTCCCAACAAAACATGACTGGGAGAGAGATTGCTTAAGAATCAAGAGACTTAAAAAAAAAACCTGGAGCAGTCACCACTCATTCTCCACCACTTATTCTCATTAGGGTCATATATCCATGGATTAAAGCTAAATAAAATCTCACGACTGAAACATTTTCAGCCCAATGTGCAATTTGTGAAACCGTATGAAAAGGAGCCCTCCACACTAGCATATGTTTCCTAAACAATTAACACAATATGTAAAATGATGATGTTTTAGTAATATTATTCCTGCTGTTCTACATACTGCCAACCAGGCCTTACCCTTCGCTTTAATCAAATATCCGAGACCATTATGGTTTTATGGAAGATGCTTCTGAACATGTTGCTAGTTTGACCACTTTAAATGCTCTACTCTTAAAATAATAACTGAAAATAGCCTATACGATGACGCATTGAGAGCTTGTAGATCGGCTATTTTCACTACACAACATGATTCCATAAAAGACATGCTGGCTTCCATGGAATCCAAATGACTGAAATCAGTAGCGGTGACTGAGAACTTTAATCCATCTAATCAAATAGAGCAGACATATCACAGGGGACATATCAAGGGGACATTCTGTGTGACATCTATGGCAGAGCATCATGAAGACGGACTACAACTTTCGGGCAAAATGCAACATCAAGTTAGAGTCAGAGTGCTGTATGCTTATAGATCTATACTGTAGATCCACACATATACACATACATTAGATATACAAAGACAGACAGATATACATAATTGCTACTGTATTGGTCACATTATGCTCCTTACAATGTATCTGTGAGAACTGCAACAGTGACAAGACTACATAAATGTGTGTGGAAATCAGAGAATTTCACAACGGATAAATCAAGTTGAGAATAGAGATTAGTCGATTGCAGAGACGAGCACTGTGAATGAGAGTGAGGGGGTGCCGTGTGTATGTGTAGTACATTTGTGAATATTAAACAAATGGGCTATCAAAGTGAACAAATAAGAAACAGTGTTGAATAAAGTAATGAGGAAGCGCTGCGTGGGTCCGTAATTATCAGAAACTAAAAACAGGTGCTCTTTGGAGAGGGTTCAATTGTAGGTCAACACATTTAAGTTCCTTCCCTTGTAGTAGGCTGACATCCAAGTGAGAAAAACAGATGAACTTAAAGGGCAAGACCACTTTGGTAGAGGTTTGGGTTGTGTAGTTACCTTGCCATGATGTCTGTTTGTTTTTTTAATAAAGAAATGTCAACTTCCTGTTGATTTTACCATTTGAAGATCCGGATCGAGATCCGCAGATCAAGTCCAGGGTTTCTTCCTAATAAAGATAGCTAAATCAATAGGAAGTTGACATTTGTATTAAAGTAAAACAGTACTGGGTTTGGTTTTGTTCTATATTGTCAGAATCAGCTTTGTTTGAGTTAGTTTACAGGCTAAAAGTACACTGTACAATGTAAGTCAATGAGGAGCATATGTTACACCATGGCAAGGTAACTATGTACAGTAACGGTTTAGCCGATCGCTACAACTACACAACCCAAACCTCTGCCAAAGTGGTCTTGCCCTTTAAGAAAGATCCAAGGCACTATTTTGTCATGGCTTGCTAGGCAAAACAACATATATGTATATGAGAAATAGCTATTATGTCAGATGGCAATAAAAACATTTTATATAGGAAGTGGAGGAACAAATACAAAACACAGTTGAAGATCTGATTCAAATCTGTCTAGACTGTAGAGGGTCCTCCTCTAGAGACATTTGACACCTCTGTCTCAGTGAAGAGATGGATGGAAGAGGGACAGTGAGCCAGCGGCACATTTAAAATCCTCAGGATTTCACATTAAAAGCCCCAGTGGTGGCCTGGCCTATCATTTGTTTTTAATACGGTTACTTTTACTGTTTTGTTAATTGTAAAACCATACAGTTATATATTGTTGTTTATATCAATAAAAACATTTACTTGAAGGGTGCTTCTAACTTTTTGAAGTTGGGATCACCAGTGATGCCAATCGAAAAAAAAGTTAATTCTGAGCTGTACACACACACACACACACACACACACGCACACGCACACGCACACAGGCTTTCTTTTATCTTTCTGCAGACTGCACCAGTGTATTAACTGGATGGGGGGCGCAATACAAATCCTGAACCTATGAACCTATACATACACATAAACATTAATTCATTTATCTATGTATTTATTAACGGACAGTGGGTGGCCCACAGACTTCAGTGGTTTTCTTTGATACTTACAAGTGGGAAAGAAGAGAAGGATGCAGAAGGTTTTGATGTTAAGCCAGGCATGGCCAACATATGAGACCTAATGCGATTCTCTACAACATGGGTCTTCAACAGGGGGTCCGAGACCCCTAGGGGGTCCTCAGAGTTACTACAGGGGGGCCTGCCAAGTCTTAGTGTAATAGGAACTTTTTTTGTTTTACATTAACCACTGGAACACTAGCATCCCTATTCTGAGAACATTAGTCGAAAATAGCAGATCTACTAGCTCACAACACAACGCCTCACGCTGCGAGCCGTTGTGAGCTTGTCGATCTGCTATTTTTGGCAAAGAGGTTTGGTGTAGAGGGAAAAGACGTACAGAGCCATCGTGAAGTTTACAAAGTCTGAAATAAATAAAGTCTATGAAGCCATCTATGAAATCTATGAAAAGGTTTAATCTGCAACATAACTGTATAGTATACAATGTAGAGGGGGTCCATCCAGGCTTCATCTCTCTCTCAGCTAAGGGGTCCTTGGACTGAAAACCTGATTTACAACCCCATCATTTCTGGCCTGGGCACTAATGAGGTCGGACAAGACTCAGTGGTCATGATGACCTAATGTTATTGTGCCAGGAAATATCCAGGTTCTAATTCTAATTTCTAATTCTAAATAATGGAAACATTAGCTCAAAGATGATGCTGTTGGACTGGCTCTGTTATTATGGAAGTGCTTTTTCCTACTTCTGTATGGCTTCATTCCAGGTTATCTTTAAAAAGGAGGCTAGGTAAATGTGTCTGACTTCAAATACCATGTCTCCTAGGTAGATGTACCGATACCATTTTTTCCTTCCCGATACAATAACTTGCGTATCGATCGATACGGAGTACCGATCCGATACCAGTGTGTAATTTAAACAAATCTAGGACAGTGGTTCTCAAAGTGGGGTCCAGGGACTCTCTGGGTTCCTTGAGGGGGTTCCAAATGGACCCTTACAGTTCTGTAACTCAGAGAGTGTACAAAATGGAACCAAATGGACCACCCTTACAGGTCCATTTGGCTCCATTTGTACACTCTCAGAGTTATGGGGGTCCTTGAAATTAAAAAGTTTGAAACCACTGCTCTAGGAATAAATTAAAATTAAAAATATATATATAACACAGTAGAGCAACTGCAGCATTCAAAATACAAAATAATTGATTACTGTAAATGATATATCATGTGATAAATGATGTGGTATGGGAATGGCATAGACTGGCACACTCACCGATACCAGCATTTTAGGCAGTATCGAACATCTATTTGTAATGTACGATGGTCAGGCAAAATACTGTCTCATACTCCACTAAACAACCTCTCTTCAATTTCTCTATCGGTTTCATAGCAGAAAATGTACAAGACAAACAATGGCACAAGAACCACTCATGTGTCCTTCAGCTGATTATTGTGCTCTGTGAATGTGGATATTGGAGAGAGAGGTATTGTCATTCATAAATGAATAGCAAAGGGAATGATGGGTGATCAATGTGATTACTTGATAATTAATACCTGAGCAATTATGTGGTATTGCTCATGTATTAAAGGGATAGTTCACCCCAAAACTTACTTATTTTCTACCAATTACACACCCCATGAAGCCTTGAATTCATTGAGATTTTTTTTGTTTTTGTCATATTCCTAACCCAATCATTTGATGACCGGGTCGTCAGTCAGTAGGAGACTCAGTAGGGGACTCAATTGAGACTACGCCACAACATCAAATTATTGCCTCAGGAATGCAACAAAAAAAAACATAATCTCCATGAATTCAAGGTTTCATGGGGTGTGTAAAAAAAACTGATCCTTTAAAAATGTTCTGTTAGATAAAAACACGCCACTAACGACTGCAGCTCAGAACCACCTGTGCTGTCCAATACCTTTGATATTATTATGACATCCTATAACATGGGGTCGTGAACGAAGAACTGAAGAAAACATAGGCTAACATAGGCTCAGTGATTCTCAAACCTTTATTTCAAGAACCCCCCCATAACTCTGAGTGTACAAAACTACTAATGTATTTGTACACCCTCAGCGTTACAGACCTGTAAGGGTCTATTTGGAACCCCCTCAAGGAACTACGACGGTCCCTGGACCACAATAACTGATGGATACATGGATTAAAGCAAAATAAAAATCTCATGACTGAAACATTTTCAGTCCTAACGTGCGATTTGTGAAACATTATGAAACGAGCCCCCCCCACACACACACACACACACACACACACACACACACTAGCGCTGTTTATTAACAATTAATGTACAATTATGATGTAATATTGTTCCTGCTGTTCTACATACTGCAAACCAGGCTTTAACGTTTGCTTTTATGAAATATCCAAGACCATTAGGGTTTTATGGAAGATGCTTCTGAACATAATCACTTCAAATGCACTAATCTTAAAATATTAACCGAAAATAGCCTATCTACAAGCTCTCAATGCGTGACGAATTGAGAGCTTGTAGATAGGCTATTTTCATGCTGGCTTCTATGGAATCCAAATGACTGAAATCAGTTGTGGCGACTGAGAACTTGACTCAAAACAGACATTTTCTTTGCTAGTACCTGCGGCCTCGGCTAATAAATTGTGTTTGTGTGATACACGATTACACGACAACAAGCTGTTTTATCCTGTGTGAACTGGTCCGTAACAAAACCACGCCAATAATAACCCAGGAGGCTTCATACACACAGTACGACACCCTTATTGATTCAGAGGACACCAACCACATCACAGACAGTTTGCCATTACATTACAGTGCAGAAATGGCTCTGGATGAGGAAAGATAAAACATACCACTACCGCCTATCAACAATCTGTAAGATCAATCGACCAACATGAAACAAGTGCAAAAAACAATTTGTTTTTCATTTACTCAACCACACGGAGAGGAGGTCAATAAGTGGGGAACATGTGTATGCCTGCTGGAGCCTGTGTGTTCTGGAAACTGCAAAACATATGTTCAGTATGCAACAGACCAATGAGGTAATCAATATAATCTATGTGTGTGGGGAGTCTGGGGACCTTCTTTAGTCAGTGTCAAGCACCCCATGTGGTCAAGCACATGGATAACAAACACATATTTTATGCCGCAGCAGCACAAGGTCCGTCCGTCCACCAGTCTGGTCGATCCTCCCATTAGACCATTTTAATATCCATAATAACTAGAAAAAGTGCTCCTCGGAGCACAGGTCTCCGCCAGGTACGTTATTGTGGCCTCCTGGTGGCGCTATAATAGACCAATGTGGAAGTTGTGCCATTTATTCCTAGGCCTTTCACGGC
This sequence comes from Gymnoscopelus braueri, assembly GCF_963280865.1. NCBI lineage: Eukaryota > Metazoa > Chordata > Actinopteri > Myctophiformes > Myctophidae > Gymnoscopelus > Gymnoscopelus braueri. The sequence goes on along the minus strand of NC_137623.1, from coordinate 19,444,883 downwards.
AAGCGGACACTGCATTCATGATTTGGGGCATTTTGTGCCAAAAATGTGTTTTGCTAAATTAGACCTGCTGGTGGCGCTATAACAGGCCATTGTGAAAAGGGTGGCATTTCTTCCTCTGCCTAATGGGAATTAGGTTCAAAACTTTTGTTCAAAACGGACCAATGCTGCAAACTTTGGAAGCCAACCTTAGCCAATCAGGATGGAATATGGGAAATCGGACAAATCCGTGTTGATCACTGTAAAGATGCTGTGTACCAATTTGCATGACGTTTGGATAAAATCTGTGGGAGTAATGTAAAAAAATGGATTTTGCACAAATCGGCCTCCTGGTGGCGCTATAACAGGCCCATGTGAAAAATGGGGCAGAGGTTCTGAATTGGCATCCAGGGAGTGTGTGTGCACAGTTTCGCAGCGACCGGGCCAACGGTGCCGGATAGATGGACACACACACGGACGGACGGACGGACGTACGGACGGACAGGGGGTAAAAAAAGCAAAATACAGAATTCAGAAATATTAAAATGGAAAAAACAGAATTGGGAAAAAAATTAAACAGATTTCATATGGCTCTAGGTAAAACATACTCTCTCGCCATGCCTTTCGGCCTGGCGGAGACAATAATAAATAGAAAAGTGCACACCTCAGAGGTCCAGTTCAGTCAAATAAAGTCTTCTATGTAAACCTTCCCCTCAGGACAGCTTTAACATAAGGCTAGATGGCGTGGGTAGTAAGGACAGCAGAGTCGTGTGAAAGCTGAATTTCTAGCCTGCTGACTCGCCATCTGTAGCAGAATCCCTGCACGTATGGTGTCCACACTAACTAACACGTAGGCGGTCGACATAATGCCTGCATTACTGTCCCATGCTATAATTAATAAATAAATAAATCATCCCCAGGATACAACTTTAAGCATTTTTTTGCACACAGGCCATAACACAGTGGCTGATGCATTGCCAAATTCACTGTGAGGCAACTATATTTTTAGAGAATTGGACCTTCAAATGAAGGCTGGTTGCCTCCTGCCAAAGTGGGGTAGAAAGCCATTGCTAAACACTGGAGAAAATGATTTCCTATCCTGTTCATGAATGTAAGTAAAAAAATTTAAAGCACCTTTCAAAACAAGAATTACACGGTTATAATACAGACTCTTATACTGTAGATCAGGGGTCTTCAACAGGGGGTCCCGGACCCCTAGGGGTCCTTAGAGTTACTACAGGGGGGGGCCGCCAAATCTTTGTGTGATGGGATGATTTTTTTGATTTTTACATTAACCACTTGAACCCTCGCATTCTAGAACTATAGCCAAAAATGGCAGATCTACAAGCTCGCAGCATGAGGCGTTGTGAGCTTGTAGATCGTCTATTTTCGGCAGGGAGGGGAAAAAAGAGCAGACCAAGTACAGAGTGAAAGGTCAAGTTTACAAGTATTGACAGTTTAAGTGGTTAAATATCTGAAAATACAACGAATATGAAATCTATGAAAAAGTTTCATCTGCAACATAATTTTATACAATATGTAGTGGGGGGGGGGTCCCTGCTTTCTCTCTCTCAGCTTAGGGGTCCTTGGCCTGAAAAATGTTGAAGACCCCTGCTGTAGATTTAGACTTATGCTTGTGTGCATCTGTGTAAAAATGCAAATGTTAGAGCTTAATCTTTCAGAAAAAGCCACGCTATTTATAACCTTGTGTTCCTACGCAAAGTCACAGTACACAACTACACATACAGAAATATGTCATGCTGTTTGAAGGCAGACCCGCAGGCTAAAAATCGCTATGATATTTTTGTTCCCTCTTCTTCTCATGGCTACTAGGCTGCATCACAAGAGGGAAGTGAGAAAGTTGAGAGGGGGATGCTCAATGTTATCAGTCTAGCCACGTGCACGTTGTGCACATTCTAAGGCAGGCAGGCAGGCGCACACACACACACACACACACACACACACACACACACACACACACACACACACACACACACACACACACACACACACACACACACACACACACACACACACACACACACACACACACACACACACACACACACACACACACACACACACACACACACACACACACACACACACACACACACGAGACGGACATCAAAACACCCCCATCAAAAGCAACACAGCTAAAGAGCCTCACTCCTTTGCTCATTTTATAGTAGGCTGCTACAGCACCATTTCCCAAACAGTGGGTCAGGCCATGTTTGGGTCGCGTACCAATTTTTATGGGTCAGGAGTTAATATCCCTTTGTTTTTTGTTTCCTACTGTACATTTTGATTTTAATTATTATTTCAAAACATTCATGAATTAAAAACAAATTCAATGATTTTTCAAAAGAATTTCATGAATTAAGAAATAACAAATCAAATAAATTCCATAAATTAGAAAACAAATGTTTAAGAAGTAGTGAAAATAAAATCTGCTATTTTCACTAGCTTGGGTCCTGGGGAGACATCAAATTTCTCTTTTGGGTCTTGAGCTAAAAAGGTTTGGGAACGAGTGGGCTATAGCCTTCAGCCTGGGTTAAAAGTAAAAGCACGAAATCTTCCATAATATTCTTCACTCAGCACAGCAGAGTGTCAAACTCACACTATCGTTTTTTGTATAATGCAAAAGAAAAAGGCAGGCCTATCTATCTCACCCTTCAAGATACACAAAGAGAGCCAATTAAAATACCATAATACACAAGAAAACAAATTAGCCAAGCTATTAAGAAAGAAGAAGAAACCCATGGCCTTGCAAACTGAAATGTAGAAATGAGATGATGCATGTCATTATGATGATAGAGTGTAGTAAGAATCAGACCTAGTTTGGAGTGGAACCAGCAAACTTTCTGACTGGGTGAATCAAGTGTGTCGTTTCAACACGGCAGCAGCTTGAGGACAAGCACAGACATGCAACGGAGAATGAGTAGAGAGAGAGAGCATGCTGTAACCAGGAGCACTGGAACATTTCTTTATACAAAATTACTCAAGTCCCCAACAACAGACTCCTACTACTGTATTCCTTGACTGATGTAAGAATGGATTAAAGCCATCTCACAACAAAAGCAACAAAAATTGTTTCCTAATGTGTGATTTGTGAAACAGTGTGAAAGGAGCCCTCGGTCCACACTCTAGCGCTGTGTCCTAAACAATTTACACAATATGTAAAATTATGATGTTTTAGTAAATATTGTTCCTGCCGTTCTACATACTGCCAACCAGGTGAAGAAATCACAGATTGAGGCTTTAGCATTTGCTTTTATGAAATATCCCAGACCATTAGGATTTTATGGAAGATGCTTCTGCATATTTTGCTAGTTTGACCACTTCAAATGCTCTAATCTTAAAATAATAACCCATAGAAGACAGGCTTCTATGGAAATAAGGCCCAAACCATTTAATTGTGGGTAATTTGGGTTCAGCTTAGTCAGTCAAAAAAGTGTTGCAGCAGATTTCCAAACAAGCTCAAGAGAAATATTTTAACTAGCACTCCATTTGCAACACTCCAGTGTGTGAAAAGGCTATATGGGGTCAACATTTCTCCATCCGTTCCGTAAAGCTACATCAACAGAGACTCACCGATTAAAGTTACTGACGTTTGCAAGCTTGCCACAGTCAGTGATTGATGATGACAGTGGAAGTATGTGTAAATATTACGAGAGAGACGCACTGCCATTTCAAAGGAGACCCGGCATGGCGGCACTGCGTGACACGCCTGCATGACAGTCAATTAGCGGTCCTAATCAGATAGGTAACCTCTAGATTACATCTCTAGTCATTTTGAGGGTTCTGAGATTCATCTATTTATGCATGCAAACCTTCACTGTCCTTCAACACACAGAGTGCGGTTATTTTAAGACCATTCAGACACGTTATCATTAGATCGATCGGTTGAATTAAACTGTAACCAATAAAATAACTAGGCTAGTAGTTAATACATTGTACAGTTACATACAGTGAACTTCTACCATACCAACACGCCTCCCTCCGTGCGCTTTGAAACGGGCATTAAAATGTGTTGCTATGACACAGATATACGGATGTACTTACAGAATAAAAGTTGAGCGTGAGTGAGCGCAAATCATCGAGTCACATCGTGATGGTAATGCTGTCCAATAGCAAATAGCAACCGTCGTCACGTCAGTGGTAGAATAAATCCACAATCACCCCGTGTCCGTCCCCGCAATAAATGAAAAGGTAAGAGAATGAGAGATAGGCTGAGACTGAGAGCCAGCTATGTTCTGTTGCGCTGCCTCTCAACACTGGGCGGGATCAAGAGAGAGTAGGCTACACTTTATTCAACGTCAGTCAAAAGCTGTATGACTATGTACTATATACAGGATATGACATTTTCATAAAAAACTACATTATCCAAACTGATCAAAATGTTTACTGTATGTATGACAAAACTGTATAACAGCAGACCCCCTATTTATCTCTCTTAATAAAGAGCATATGTATCTTAATATATTGCATAGTTATACAGTACCTCATTTGTTCACAGTACAACAAAAAGGCTGAGTCAGTGGCACAATAATAGTGTGATTTATTATTCATATTATGAATAATAAATTATCATAAAGTTCATTTGCCACGGATGTAAACTCACCTTTTCCATATTTCTCAGAAAAGTCATTATCTTTCCAAAACCCAATTCATACATTGGGTATAAGCGAAAATGTGTTCTGATGGGGCAATTGTCTCCATTGATAGAAAACTCACAAAACAAACAGGCTATATTTCCTACTTTCAGAAATAGTATAGCTCTGAAGCCTCAGGGAAAAGGCTTAATGCAGACAAGTTAAATAAAAAAGAATCAAGCTGTACAAATGTGTCAATCACCACTTGGCAACAAAGTGATGCTGTCATTTCTATCAGCACTGTGCTCTGTGCTCAAGGATGGACTGAGGCCATTTTCCACTGACTTGCAACAGATCTTGGCTGATTGACACTAGTCAGCTCTGCAGAACTTTCATTTCCAGTTCCCATTTTATTTCAGCATGTTTGCACCATATCACTTTGTGCCAGTCTATGAACTATTGGCTGCAAGTGCTGGTCAAAGGTTATTGATATGTTGTAGACCAATGGTTCTAAAGCTATTCAAAATGTTTCATAAGGTTTCGAAATGTTTCGAAAAATAGCAGATCTACAAGCTCAACATGTCGTGTAGCAACGCATTAAAGTGGCTTAAGTGGTTCAACTGATTTTGATGCAATATTAACTAATTTAGCAGAGGACTCAGTGGAACCTCCTCAATGACCCCTGGGGGGCCCCAGACCCCACTTTGAGAACTAGTGATATATAGGCTATACTAACCTACCTCTGCACAGTGGTCACAGTATGTATGCATGTATGTATGTATGTATGTATGAATGTATGAATGTATTGGATTAAAGATGTGAGCCAAAAGACATTCATTCATTGTTGTTGAGTGATATTACTAACCAAGATTCTTTAAAAAGAACTCTTGTAACCCATGAAATTATACCACTAACCAGCCTAGACTGTTTGCTTCCTGGAGATCTGACTTCCACTTTCAGCTCCTATTTAGAGAAGGCACTTGGTGTGATGGAAATTACCCCATCTTTCTAGTTGAAGCTAAAGTAAACTGTAAAGGTGAAACATAATGATCTTAAAAAAAACACGAATAGCAGTGATGTGTCATGCATGGATTTATGGACCGTTATTATCAGCTTGTGAAAGGACAAACTATTAGAACCAGGTCAGACAGCCAAGTAATCAGCTGTGAAATGTGCATGATTTATACCGCCTGAAAGATCATCCACAATGAATCTACCATCCAAAGTGTAATCATAACCTTAAATCATACAGTTTGTTAAAATGATGTACACCATCTACAGCCCTATATAGTTTGAGTCACAGCCACTGGCGATAACCTGATATGGGTCATCATGTATAACTGTAACGTTACCATTTTGTGCCATCTGATTCTGATTCTGAATGTGAAGTGTTGTTCTGTAAACAGGGAAGCAAACCATCAAAGACCCGGCCTAACAGATCATCTTAAACGTGTTTATTTATCATTTGTCAACTTATCGCTTTAAATGTGATTTAATGTCGACCCGACACGTTGTCTCTACTCAAAAAAACAAGTGCGATTGAATGGCAACTGGTGGAAAGTGGAGGAATTATGTCGCGAAACACGTTTGACGTGAATAAAAGTACAGATATAAGAGCATCTTAGGTCTTACCTTGGTGCTGATCGTGGAGAAACGGTGGACTATGTGGTCCCAACGCCACCACGCTAGTGTACAACACTGTGGTACAGCAGCTCAGAGAAAAGACATTGGCGTCGCTGTCCCTATTTCCGGGTTAGTTATTGAGCGTCATTGTGGCCTGGAGCTATAGTGGTTCTCAACCTGTGTGTCGGGACCCCCAGGGGGGGCCCTGCATGTTTTTTTTTTGGGGGGAGGGGTCCCCAGATGACAGTAAAGTGACAATTTAAGGACTTTAAATACATCATTTAATACTAAAAAAAAACATTATCAAAGGTCATCAAACTACTGCTACTACTGCATGCATAGAGTTAAAAATAAGGACTGCATGTCACTCCCCATTTCCTGTCAACCTAATATAAATAATATAGGCATAACCCCCCCCCCCCAAAAAAAAATGTTATCGAAAAAACAAATAATCAAAAAACAGTTTTTTTAAATAATAATAATAATAATAATACAAAAAAATATATATACATTTTCAAACATTTTCAATATAAAAAAATAAATAGCAGATCTACAAGCTAGCAGTGCAGGTGTAGCCTACTGTGAACTTGTAGATCTGCTATTTTTGAATAGCCATGGTATATAATATGGATAAAATGGTTAAAATGATTGTGATGGTGTAGCTATTAAAATCAAAAGTGCACTTATCATACATTTTGCTCGGGACCCCCCTGGAACCCTCCCAAGCCAAGGTCCCCGGACCCCCACTTTGAGAACCACTGAAAGCAACAACGCACGCGCCTATATATAGGATGTATACATCCTATTCATGCAAGAGCAGTGAGCACAGATATTAATATGTTTATGTATCTTATTTTATTGTTATTCATTAGCCTATTTGTTTTGTGCATGTTTCTATTTGTGTTAAAATAATTGTTAAATAGCTTCTGTGATAAAAAAAAATTGCTGAGTGTTTGTTCAATAGGCCAGGGGTCATTTTTGTTTACTATAGACCTATGGGAACACCCCTATGATTAAGCTACTATCAGAATATTAATACAGAGCTTGCATTTCTTTCTTTCTTTCTTTCCAAAAAATATCAGATACACCACATTCAATTGCCTAAGTATACATAGGGCTGAAGTAGTTAATGTATGTTTTGTAATAATAATCAAAATCTACAAAGTAACTAACTAAAGTTTTAAAATAAGTACGATATTTGTCTCTGAGAGAGAGGTAGTGGAGTAGAAGTAAAAGTATTGAAAACTGGAAATACTCCAGTAAAGTAAATAGCTCAAAAGTGTACTTATAAGTACAGTACTTGAGTACATGTACTCATTTACTTTACACCACTGATTAGGTTCAACTGAGCACACCTGTAATTCATTGATCGATTGTCATCATTCATAATTAAGCCAGCAGCAGGTGTTCAATCACACCAGCTGCCCTATAAAGCTTTTCTAAGCCCTGACAATCACAACCATTTCGTGAAAGAAGCTGAAGGTTAAGCGTTGCTGTTACATCGAATATAGACTATCTACAACTCATTTGTCTGAGTTAAACATTAAAATGGGGAAAGAGAAGACTCACATCAACGTGGTGATCATCGGCCACGTGGACAGTGGTAAATCCACTACCACCGGTCACCTCGTCTTCAAGTGTGGAGGCTTCGACCAGAGGAAACTGGAGAAGTTTGAGAAAGCTGCAGCTACGGTAAGGATGGCTCATTTAAATCGATAACATTGCTTAATCGATTAATTTATTTGATTAAATATTCTCAGATTGCCAGTGGTGTAAATTAAGTACATTTACTCAAGTACTGTACTTTTGATGTGTTTTTACTGGAGTATTCAGTACCTTCACTTCTACACTGGAGGCAAATGTTGAATTCCAGACTTTTACTTGTAACCGAATATTTCTTGAGTGAAAATACTTTTTCCACCACTGACATCGATGTTCCCCTTCTTTGCAGATGGGGAAGAGCTCCTTCAAGTACGCCTGGGTGCTGGACAAGCTGAAGGCCGAGAGGGAGCGAGGCATCACCATCGACATCTCTCTGCTCAAGTTCAACACGCAGAAGTACAGCATCACCATCATAGATGCCCCCGGACACCGGGACTTCATCAAGAACATGATCACTGGGACATCACAGGTGAGTGGAGACGCCAGTGGCGGAAAAAGTAGCTGTGATGCATTGTGAGCTTGTAGATCTGCTTTTTTTTTTATATATTTGAAAACTTGTGATACGGGATATTCTGCATAATGAACGAGTACTTTTACTTTTGGTACTTTAAGTACATTTTGATGCCAATACTTTTGGTATTTTTTACTCTAGTACATTTAATTTACTTGAATTATTTAGATTTGTCATTAATAAACATAATGTAGGCCTATACTAAGTCAAGCTACCCAGCAGCACATGGTTAGCTAATTGACACCAGCCCAGTCTTAGCAGCTGCTGTAAAGTGAACTCATTAAGCATGACTAATTATGGCTACAATTTATAATGAAATGTCAGTAATTCTGCCGAGTACTTTTACATTTGGTAGCCTGCCTGCCACTATGGAATGAGTTTCTACTGTAATTATAATTTGCACTTAAATACATATTTTGGATGTCAATACTTTTGTACTTAAACAACTTTTAATGCACAACTAGTATTGCTACAGAACTAGAAACTCCATACTTCCACCACTGCTAATTAACTTCATAATTGATGTCATTTACAGGCCGACGTCGCTCTGCTGGTGGTCTCCGCAGCAAAGGGAGAGTTTGAGTCTGGCATCTCCAGAAATGGCCAAACCAGAGAGCACGCTTTGCTGGCGTACACTCTTGGCGTCAAGCAAATCATTGTTTGTGTGAACAAGATGGACCTGACGGAGCCGCCTTACAGTCAGAAACGTTACGACGAAGTGGTGAAGAGTGTCAACGTCTTCCTCAAGAAGATCGGCTACGACCCAAACGCCGTGCCTTTCGTTCCCATCTCTGGGTGGACTGGGGAGAACATGATCACTGCAACTCAGAAGGTAAAAAAAAACTTTGTACCTGCATGCTTGACCCCCAGTACAATTTCCATGCTTGACCCCCTCAGTTACAATTTCCTTAACGCATGATGTGTCTACAGATGTCCTGGTTCCAAGGATGGAAAGTCAAGCGCAAGGAGGGGGGGAATGCAAGTGGGAGAACTCTCTTGGAAGTGTTGGACTCCATCCACCCTCCAGTACGCACCATCAACAAGCCCCTGAGGTTGCCATTGCAGGATGTCTACAAGATTGGAGGTCAGCAACATGGCTCACAAACCCAATCGCACCACTTTTTGTTTTTGAAGGGTACCATTTCTCATACCCAGCCTATTTGCTCCTTTAAGGTTAAAGTGTGCAGTGAATCTATACTGAAAGTATACTGCTTATGTATACTTGCAATTAGGTAAAAGTTTCGGGAGATTAATAAATCCTGTCTTCCCAATGCAGGTGTCGGAACAGTGCCAGTGGGCAAGATTGAAACTGGCATCCTCAAGCCTGGTATGACTCTGATGTTCTCGCCTGCCAAGATCACCGCTGAGGTCAAATCTATCGAGATGCACCACCAGGGTCTGCAGACGGCACTCCCAGGACACAACGTTGGCTTCAACATCAAGAACGTTTCTGTGAAGAACCTACGCCGCGGGGATGTGGCTGGCAATGCCCAACAAGACCCGCCCTCTGATGTCAGCAGTTTCATGGCTCAGGTTGGTACACGGTACAATGCAGGCCTTCTAGAACAGTGGTTCTCAAACTTTTTAATTTCAAGGACCCCCCCAGAACTTGAGTGTACACATGGACTAGAGTTTCATACCTGTAAGAGTCCATTTGAACCCCTTCAAGGACCTCGGATAGTCCCTAGACCCCACTTCTCGCTAGTTCCTGCCTGGTTTTTAAGTGACCTGTTTGTTTCTCTCCTCCAAAGGTTATAATTCTGAATCACCCAGGGAGGATCAAGGCTGGGTACTCCCCCGTCCTGGACTGCCACACTACCCATGTGACCTGTCGCTTTGCCGAGCTGAAGGAGAAGCTGGACCGGCGCTCTGGGAAGAAACTGGAGGACCAGCCACAGACACTGGTGTCTGGAGATGCTGCTACTGTCAAACTCGTCCCCAACAGGCCCCTGTGTGTGGAGAGCTTCTTCACATACCCTCCCTTAGGTACAGTGTCATAATGATTCAATTGGGTGCATTTTTGATTAGAACTTAGGGGCCCACTTTCGTCACAAAAGTCATTGTGAGCTTGTAGATCGACTATTTGAACCATTTAAACATTTTCTTGAAAAAGTTAAGGGATAAGGCAGCGTGCAAGATGGGGCCTTTAATGTGTTACCTGCATTTAATCTATTAAATTGACTTGTGTATCTGCTTGCTCCACAGGTCGATTTGCAGCGAGGGACTTGAAACAGACCGTTGCTGTCGGAGTCATTAAGTCGGTGGAGAAGGACCAAGGATCAAAATTGAAAGTCCAAGTGTGTAAATAAGTTGGTTGTTTTACCACTAATTGTGGTATGAACATTTTGGTTAAGCACTGCAGTGTATATAATTTTAGTAGTTGTATATTTGATTTTGTGTTGTAACACAAATATTTATGTTGTCTTTAAAGATGGATTTGTTTTATTTTACTGTTATATCCTGAGGATCATGGAAATGGATGGCCTAAGTTGAAAAAATGTGAAACCTTCTGAAATAAAGCACACAATGGAATGGAACTTCATTTTCATCTGGTTCTTAATGCCGTTTTGAATGACTGGGTTTATTTGCAACCAGGCCGGGAACTTTCATTTTAGGGGCAAGGCCGCTTGGCCTTTAGTGTTCATCTTTTGAAGGCAGGAACAGGCCATCAAATAAAACAAGATCTTAGTCCATTGAAAGAATTTAAGGATTTTAAATTATGTATATCTGTAGTGACATTGCTTGAATATTTTATTAAGCAAAAACATTGTCAAAGGTCCTTGCTGTTCCATTCAGTCGTATAGTGATATGGTATTTACAATCTGATCCAGCTGGACTCAGGAATTACGAATCACAAGAGACACTGGTCTAGTCAGCTGGGGCATGCCTGACTTGAGTACATAAGGATCCTATTTAGTTGACCTTGTATTTAAACTATACGTTCATGTGCCTTTTCACTGCAAATTTCTAAAAGTATTCAAAAGCCTTCGTGGCCTCTCTGAAATTCCTGCCCTGTTTGCAACAACCTGGAATGGAACTTAAGCTCGTAGATCTGCTATTTTTGAAAAATCATGTAAGCAAACGTTTTGCTTCTGGAGATCCCTGGAACAAAATTGACTTGGGAAGTTTTTCAGAATCAGCCTTGGGGGTTAATGCCGTTTTGAATACCTGAACTGCATAATGCTTTTAAGCCCAACAAATGGTTGCTGGACCTGACCAATGCTAATCTTGTCTGGTTTGTTTTGACTTGTCAAATGACAAAACAATGTTATCTGGATGATGCAGTGAGGGAAAACTGGATTGGCCCACACTAGCCTTATCAGGGGAAACTGACTAGAATTGGCTCACACTTCGTTGGTTGGCACAAAAAAGGACAAGATTCACATAGTACAGCACTTTTAATGATACAATGGAATGATAGGTTTGTTTCTTACATTGGAACTGCTGTTGGTGAGGAGTGAAACTATGGGTGTTGCATCACCAAGTTCACCTAAATCCTATAACAGACAAGTTTGATGCGCAGTTGTACCTGTGGATGGAGTGTTTACTGAAACTAACATACTGACATTTACAAGGATTGTGGCTGTTTCATGACATTAACCCTCATCTATAAATCAAATTTCAACAGTTCATGAGTGGTATAAACCCATTAGTATGTGAAACAAGACAGAAGGGGGGGAGTTGTGAGCACAGGTCGACCAAGTTTCATAAAATGTCTTAAAGTTAGGGCATCATCTGAGAATCATTTCCTCAATTTATTGCTAAGATGACATTTGTTGGAGCTTCCAACAATAATAGTGGCAATAGCAGCAGGCATGTAAGTCCTGCATGACAGTGGCTCTTCAAACCCTGAGGCGAGTGTCAAAATATGCAGCACTCCTCGCTCAATTTATTCCAGTCATTTTTAAACCATGCACAGATGGGTCTTAAGGACTGTGGAGATGACTTGACGTTCACACGCAGAGCATACCTAAGGTGAACAGTGTAACAAGTAAAATTAGTGACCTATGGTGAGTGACCCCACAGGTTGATATTCCACCACACAGTAGCAGCAGGTTTCTATACTGTAAAACAATCATAATACGTGTACACACACAAAAGCAAGCAAGAACAAGGAATACATTGAATGAAGGTTTTTCTTTTCTTAATATTTTGGGACAATCAGAGGGAGATTGTTTCTGCCTCTTTAGTCAAGTTACGGTGGTTGGTTAACAGGGATGCAAGACACAGAGTGACATGACGTATTTCACATTCTGTTTCCCCATTTTGTCCTCTTGTAAGCTGATAATTACTTAATGGTCAGTAAAATTAATACAGATAAAATTCAAACTCCACTGCCCTGATGCTTAATCCAACAGGTAGAGAGCAATGTTATACTTGTACATGTTTTGTACAATAAAACATGTATATACACTCACACACAAATATATATATTTACATACATATATACACAGTGACAGCATAAACATATATTTTTAGGTAAGTGCTAAGGGTTTTGAGAGTGGCTTCATCATAGCCATGCTATGGGGGTTAAGATAATACTGGTAAGAGGAAGAATACACACATAGTTTGTACAACGTGGATGTTGTGGCATCCATGGCCAGATGAGCCTACTTGGGTTTCTTCATTGTTTTCCTTCTAGAATGCTTGTCTCGGGACGGGGTGGGGGGGAGGAGGGGGCAGGGCGTTACGGCAGCTATTTACAAGACCCCTCGTATGAGGGTGGAGGCTTAGTGCAAGTCTTTTCTGGCTGTCAGTCACTCAGGATGTGCACAAAAGACATGGGGAACACCCCTTTTCGCTCCGGGTGCCCCTCGACGTGCCCAATCTAAAAAGGAGAGAGAGAGAGAGAGAGAGAGAGAGAGGCAGCACAGAAAGCACATGAGAAACAAAAAAAGAGCACCATTTAGCATTCAACATTTGTCCTTCTATCTGTGATGTTCAGAATGATTGCTATGCAGTCCACTGTGCAACGAAAGTTGGGCAGAGGACTGCATAATTCTGCATTGATAAGCCTAGCTATCGTCTCTGTCGGGTGGAAACCTTGTATGTCCAATACTGTTACTTTTCACGATTCAAATTCTAAAATAGAAAAAATAACAGATCGACAAGCTCGAAACGCATCGCTTCCACTGCGTTTCGAGCTTGTAGATCTGTTACTTTCGATGCTTTCGTGGTAGGCTGTAGTATGATCACATAAGGCATTAATTTACGAATAAATACAAAAAGTTAGAAAATGGAGATACTGTAGGCGGTTTCTGGCCGACAGCAACACTATGCAGAATCCATAATAGTCTCACTAGCAATAATGCATGTATCTATAGTATCACTGTATATATTTGAGGATGGAAGTCATGAAGCATGTCCTCACCCACCACTCTTGGTCCTCTTCTCCAGTCACTATGATTACCTCTCCTTCAACAAATGTCAGCTCGTCATCGTTGTCAGCCTGGCAGTCATAGATGGTCTTCACCCTCCGGGTTTTGCTCTTGCCCTGGACACAAATTCTTTAGTGAATATTATTGTAAAATATTGTCCCTGTGCATTATTCCACAAAGATTTTTTTAACCCATTAAAAGCGGGAAAGCATCCGTGTCATTTTAGATTTTTGGCTCAAAACATTTTCAGATGGGGCTCCGCGGCCAAATACACATCATTTTGGGGGTCCTCGACACAAAAAAGTTTGAGAACCACTGGTGTACCGTGTTTATCTTTCTCGGGAGGGGCACAGGCGTCTCCGTGGTTCCCGGCGGGCTCCCATTGGTGTCCTCGCTGGCCTGCTGCGGAGACGAGGCCGTCACGTCAGCTTGCTGCTGATTGGGCGACGGCGAGTCCGGCGGCTGCGGCTGAGGCTGAGCTTGGGTTTGAGCCGGAGGCTGAGGCTTCGGGGCGGGCTCTCCGGGAGGCGGCCGGGGACTCGGCGGCTCGGCCGTTCCGGGTTTAGGGGGAATGTCTGACAGGTGAGGTTTGGGGGGAAGGTCTTTGAGCTGGGGCTTAGGCGGGAGGTCCCCCAGCTGAGGCTTCGGAGGGAGGTCAGAGAGCTGAGGCTTGGGGGGCAGCTCGCCGGGCTTGGGGGGAAGCTCAGAGGGCTGAGGCTTGGGGGGCAGGTCCCCCGGTTGAGGCCGTTCGGCCAGAGGAGCAGCCTTCTGCGGGGTTTCAGATCCTGGCGGGGACTTCTGGAAAACCTCTGGGGGAAGGCTGGGTTTGTCCATAGACGGGTGTATGGTATCGATTTTCCGCAGCGCCACTTGGGGGGAAAAGCAGCGATTCAATTCAGCATCAAATTACTGAAATTAGTTAAGACTGTGAATTTACCAATAGAAATAACTTATACACATTATAATGTTTTTATATAATGTGAACTAGTCGTAGACACTAGACAGCAGCAACATTTCAGTAATGTCTATACCTTTTTGAGGTAGTTTGGGAAGAACCCTTGGACCAAGTGTAGACTTTGTGTTGGCTGCTGTAGTGCTGGAAACAAATGTGCATCACGTTGAATGAGAAACCACAGCAAGGATGGGGCAAGACCCTCATCATCGATTACAATCACTTAAGAGTTATCTAACAGATATTGAAGAATAGTTGCAAAGCAGACATTAATTTTGGCTGACATTATTGTTGACATTAGACCTTTCCAGAGAGATCTGAAAAGCTTTCAGAAAGATCTATCGACAAAAGTTCACCAGCCAAGCCAGGGATTCATCCACCGTGTATGCAATATACCTTTGCGGCTGCGGAATGCCTTCAAACTTGTTAGAAACAGGAGACATCTTGTTCATGGGTGGAGGAGTGGAATCACTTCCTGAAATATTGACATCGATATTTGTAAATATACTATTATTTACCATAGCAGTATAAAAATTGTAAATAAGAATGGTCCAAATAAAATAAAATAAAGAGGGGAAGTTGTCTGGCTGAGCTTTCCATGAGCTAGCATGGCTAAATCCACTGAATGTAAGCTATTTATTTGGTGTGTTGTGTGTGTGTGACAGAAATAGCACTTAACATCACATAAGACAAATGATAACAACATCTATATCATTAAACACAGTGGGCAAAGTGGGCTCCAAGTCAGTTCCAGCTGAAGTGCAGGATAAACAACCCCAATAAAAGATGATTTTCCAACGCACCTCTCCACTGAAGCAAGGCATTTCTAATTCCAATTTAAACTTCATTGTACGACCGCATCGCTCAACAAACACGCTCAAGTAAAATTTTAATAATTTATTCAAATCAGTCGAGCAAAAGCCGTACGACGAAGTATAAATTTGATCTTAGTAGCCTTTAACCTTAATCCCACGCTAGGTTGACACCAGGTTCTGCTGTATGTGTGTTCATGAGTCTCACCCCCTCTACTTTGTGGACTGTGGGAGAGCGGGCTGGGTGGGTCAGATAGGGTGCGTTTGTGTCCGGGGGGAGGGGGAGGAGGCCTCTTCTTGGACAGCGTGGAGCTGCCTCCGGGTGTGAGTGCAGAGGGAGGGCCAGATGAGGGCGGAGCTAGAGGAGTGACAACACATATAAAAACACACATGAGAGGGTCGGTCGGAAAGGTGGATGACAGGTGCCATTCATTCCGTTTAACCCCGGATACCCACACAGCAAGAGTAGGAGAGGTTGCGGAGGAGGAGGAAGACAGAGGAGTAGAAACAGATAGGGTGGGAAGGATGGGAGAGTCATGTGTCTTGGACTGGGAGTAAGAGATGTGCTGGACAAAATGGGGGAAGACATGTTAGGACAAAGATCAATGCATGTCAGAACAACATATTGTACTGGAGAGGGTGAGAGTATTACTCAAGAAGAGCACCGTATGAGTGTGAGTGTGCGTGCGTACACATTTCGGGATGTGTCAGTTTGTTTATGAGTAGGATACATGGTTTCTACAGTGTCAGGTCGGCTGCTGTTCCAAATCACCTATTGTTAAGTCCCAATGATCTACTGGAAGTTAAGTTAGAGTGAAAGGTAGCTAACAGAAAGCTCAGCCAGAAAAGGAATCAGCAATGATAAAAAACAACTTTAGCTCAGTGGATGGTGGGACATGATTCCAATTGCAATAAAACTGCATGCGGGTAAAGTTTGGTTTAGCTAGCCAACACGGCTGCATTCTTGAGTTAAATAAAACAACACCCACCACCCTAGCATACTGAGCAAGAAAATGAATTAAGAACTGAGGAAAAGGGGTGAGGGTTTAATTCCAAAATGTTATATACGCATTTGAGCAAACAATAGTAACTGTAATTGTCTGAACATTAAATCTTTTCTTTATTGCACAAGTGACATTTAATTTCACATCAGTCATCTAATGCAGTGGTTCCCGAATGTTTTAGCTCGAGACCCAAAATAGAAATTTGATCATGTCTCCCCGGGATCCAAACTAGTGAAAATCTACAAGCTCACAACACGTCACAATGTGACGTGTTGTGAGCTTGTAGATCTGCTATTCTCAGTACTTCTTAAGTATTTTCCCCTCTAACTAAAGATTTTTTTTTCTTTTGAAAAATCGTTAGATTTTGTTTTTGTTTATGTTTACATTTTTTGTAATTGTTCATTGTTGGGGAATTCTTTGAAAATCTTTTGAAATAATAATAAAATAAAATAAATGTAGGAAACGAAAAATAAAGGGATATTTAACTCGCGGCCCATAAAAATGTGTCCGCGACCCACAAATGCATCCCGATAATACAGTGGTTCTCAAAGTGGATTCAGGGGACATTCTGGGTTCCATGGAGGCGGGTTTAAATGGACCCTTACAGGTCTGTAACTCTAAGACTGTACAAAAGGAAGCAAATGGACCCCCTTATGGATCCATTTGGTTCCATTTGTACACTCTCACCCCAGTCATGGGGGCTCCTTGGAATAAAAAAGGTTGAGAACCGCTGATCTAATAGCTGACACTTTGTAGTGGATAATATCCCATTTTGGAATCAAGCTCTTTAGCCGCATATGAGGTGGGAGGAGGTGGAGTCAAAAGAGGGGAAGGGAGGGAGGGGGGAGGGGAACGTAAAAACAGGATATTCACTGATGTATGGTCGAGTGCCAGCCAGAGTGGCGTAGTGCGAGTGAGACCCAAGGTATGCCAAGTGTGGAGCTGGAAGGATAAAAAGAGAAAAAAAAGAGAAAGAAAGAGAGCAGGAGATGAGAGTGTGGGAGAGATTCTGTGTCGGTCGTCAAAAGAGCTGCTCCCACACACTATAAAAGCAACAAGATGAAATCTTATCAGTGACAAGCAAAAGGAAAAAAAGAGGAGAAATAGCACAAACGTGCCTGAAGCAACTTAAGGCTCTCTAGGCAGCAGCACCCAGTTAAAGAGGAGAGCACTGCTCTGATCATCGCTAGCGACGCCTAGGTCAGAGCACCTGTTATTCTAATGGTGCGTTCACACTCACTGGCATATACAAAGATACAGACTAACACTCTTTTTCAATGTAAGCCAGCGACATGAAGATACAAAGATACATCCAACGTTTGTAGCTGCTACAAAAGCTACAACAGACACAAAGCTACAAAAAAGTCGAGGTGGTTTCAACTTAAGCTACAATATTCTGTGTATCTTTGCATCTTTTGTATCTGCCAGAGTGAACGCAGCATAAAGCTTCTACGGTGGCACATTTTTAACAGCAGCAGTACACCATCCGCTTTGACTGTCATGGTGTTTAAGCTGCCCAACTTAAAGGAGGGAGTAAATGTTATTTTTAATTAAAATTCTGCAGAGACAAGCAAGGCCCCCCAACAGGCTGTTTGTATAATGTGTTGAGGCTAATGATGGAGAAGTGCGACAGGGGGATATTTTTTTAACGTAATGAAGCACCTTAAATGTCAGGCTTCAACAAACCCCCCCCCCCGGGCCGGCAGTGTTGCCATGTCGGCTTATTATAAGCGACATAGGTATACATAGGTTTACAGTGCTCATGTGGCCTATAGTCGCTTCTTTTGGGCTTGTTTTCATAGACCTGGTTGCTTATTTCTCTCACAAAATCTGGCAACACTGCCGGCCGGCCTTGTCTCTGCACTCTGCTACAGACATCGCTTTCCTGAAGGTCCTTTGTGATATTTACTTAATGACACCTACTTCCTGCCCTCCGATCTGTATGCAGAGTAACTGCATTCTGCCGCAGGACGTGAGCATTATTTTGTTTATGTTTGTGTTTTTATCATGTGTATACTTTATAGGCAACGTGCGTGCAAGTGTTGGGGTAAAATATAAGAGTTTGAGCAATGAACAAAAGCTTTCCAGTAAATGGGATTTCATTTCATAAAAAAATGCTGAAGCAGACATTAGCACCTGCATCTGATAAGGAACGACAACATTTGTTGGTTTTAACTTCAATACGTAAAAACCAGCCACGCGCACCATACATCTATATTTGCAACAACGGCCAACATTAGCATGAGTAGGGATGGGACGATATGAAAATTACATGTCACGATCATTGTGGCAAAAATTATTGCTATTAACAATACCGTAATTATCGCAATAATCAAAATATGTTTAAACTTAAAATGCTACTTTTGTTAACAACTTGAACCCCCAGCATCCCTATTCTGGGGGGAACGTTTGCCAATAATAGCCGATCTACAAGCTCACAACGCGTGTCGATTTTTGGCAAATCAATTTGTGTAGAATGAAATAAGAGCGTACCAAATGCACTCTTTACAGGGTCTGTTTTATCGAGTATAGAGGGTTTAAGTGGTACTGAAATTGCAGCTCAACAAAAGCTAATTCATCCTAGTGTATGACGGAGGACAATTTCACGATAAATTAAAAGCTCTGCGATGCGATTATTGTGAGCTTTTTTTTTTATCCCGATAAACGATAAGAACAATAATCGTCCCATCCCTAAGCATGAGCATGGTAAGCTAAAACGTGTCCCGTAAAAGTTCTACGCTACTTTACAGTACTATGACTAAAAAAAACTATACTAAAAAGCGCCAGCCCGGTGGTCTTCTGACCTTTTCCTTGGTTCCTGGGTGGCAGCGGGGGACCGTCGGCCACCGGGGAGGAGGTGAGGTCAGTGGAGGCGCTGTACATCTGGTTGGTGAAGGCGCTGTAGGACATGCGCTGCTGCTTGTCCCGGTGGCTGATGAAGCCGGGCAGGGACAGCTTGTCATGGGGGGACAGACTGGAGGAGTGGCAGAAACTCTGGGGCCTTGGTGAGCGGTCCTTCTTTATGGGACTAGGCTAGAGATGGACATGGAGAGGACATGGAAGAAGAGAGATTAGAGCAGTGCCAAGGACCCCTAAATTGATATATATTGTTTTTGTTTTGTTTGTTCCAGACCTTGTCATCCAGGTCATCATCGCTCTCATCCATCTCCTCCAGTCTCAGGCTCCATTCATACTCCACGTGGATGTGAGGGTTAAACTTCCCCTCTGCAGCCTGCACAAGCTGGAAGACACAAAGACAAAGACAATAGCAGTCCAAGAGGTGCACGCACATCCACAAATAGGCTATTTCCACGGGTGCTGGATCAAAATAGGCAACACTGTAGAAAGGAGAAGACCTGTCTTAATGCTCCAAAAAATATTTTATTAAGCTGTGTCTTTTACCGCTTAATATAATATATTTGGGAGCATTAAGATGGTGTGCAGATCTTCTCCTTTCTACAGACAAAGACACACACACGCATGCAAATCAAGCACATAATATTAAAAAAACAAACTGGCCACAATGCCACTACTGTTTGCCATGATGTGTGTACCCTTGTACAATTTGCATAACCATAATTTTGCATTACATGCATAACTGCCTTTGTGTACAGTGCTCTATGCACATGATGCTGCATTCAAAGCAGCCCTAATGGTTAAACATGCCTCCACATATTATTTCCACTCTGTTGTCACTGGTGCCCGAGGCCAGTTCCAGACCTTTGACTGCCATCTAGTGTTAAAGACTACTACATGTTAACAAGATGCAAGGTTTATGTATGTACAGTATGTATGTATGGATGTATATGTATGTGTGTGCAATGAAATATCGTTGTGGTACACTCCGCAGACTGATAACCATGTCTATCATGTATGGACATTTTTCTTTTAAAACACTTTTTTTTAACTAAAGACCTTTCCGTTTACCGCTGCCTTTGCTTGAGTTACTTTTCTTTTTTCTTTCTCTTCTGCACTGTAACTGTATCTGTTATTTTTTACTTTGGTTTTATGCATTCTATCCTTTGCTTGATGTTCTGTGTAAAGCACATTGAATTGAATTGCCATTGTGTTGAAATGTGCTATACAAATAAAACTGCCTTGTCTATAAAAAAAAATATATATAAAAAAAAAATATATATATATATATATATATATATATATATATATATATATATATATATATATATATATATATATATATACACACACAGTGTGTACAACAGTGTGTGTAAAGAGTAGAAAGGTTTAAATAACCAACCGAGGTGGGAGGAGGTGGCACACTCCCAATCTGTCACCTCCTACACTACACTCATTTTACATTGTATTTTATGCACTGTTTAAATGCACTGTTTAAATTGCACATTTTAAATGTACAATTTAGGCATTTAGCGGACACTCTTAATCCAGAGCGACTTAGAGTAAGCAAGGTAAACACGAGGTAATACATCAAATGCATAGAAATAGTAATATAGGATCATAGGTAAACCAAGAACCTATCATCAGTCTAAACTGTAGAATATCCAAAAGTGTGTCTGTAAATTTAAACTCCACAAACACAAAGGTCAAAAAATTAACCTGGCATCCGTCTACATAACACGCTATCTAAATTACACTTTGTTAACTTTAGATTTTGCTATATTAATAAATGTATTATTATTATTAATACTTTGGTTTTATTATGTTTTTGATATAACCAATGTTTGGGGGGTTAAATCAGGGCATTTGTAATGGTCCAATAACATCTAGTGAGATCACTCCTGGGTCTATTGTTGAACACTAGTGTGTCTGACATGGAGCTGTACTCACTGCCTCCTCACACTGGCTGTTCCTCAGTCGCCTGGCAACATCCAGTGCGGTCTCTCCATTCTGATTGGCTGTGGGGGAAGCGAGGTTGATCGCACGTTAAGATTGTGATGTATCTATGTATGTGATGCATATTATGTATACATTATATCGTCTCTGTCTGGTGGAAACCTCATTATGTCCAAAACTGTTACTTTTCAGGATTAAAATTCTAAAACTGCTAAAAAAGCTGTTTTTTTTGCAACGCTGTAGTATGATCAAGTAGGGCGTTAATTTACAAAAAAAACTCAAAAGATTAGAATATGGAAATAAGAGGTTTCTGCCCGACAGCGACGATATGTATCATCATCATGTTAATTAATGTATACGACTCACTGATGTCGGTGGCCGGCTTGCCCCTCAGTAGCAGCTTGAGGCATTCGTGCTTCTCATACATGCAGCAGTAATGCAGGGCAGTGTTCCCCCACTCTGTCTGCTTATCCAGGTTACCACTGTACCGCACACGCACACACACACACACACGCACACACACACAGACACAGACACAGACACAGACACACACACAGAGGACATGGGTCATCACCTGGGGGCATTTTGTACACAGTCCCGTGGCCTCAGGTTAATGTAATGCTTCATTATCCATTCCAGACGACCTTCATTTTGCACGGCTGACTAGCAAAGACAGGGCTGTTGACAAGATCTGCTTCACAAAACAGATCTTCTATTATTTACTGGCCTCAAATGAGCTACCATATCAACACTGAAGTAGCCTGGGATCAACTCCTTTTTCACTTTTCTGATCCGGTCTAGAGCGGATATACACATACAGCGGGAACCAAGAGCACTTGTGCACCTCCAGAATGATTCCCCTTAAAATGTGCTTAGTTTGTTATATTCGTTTTGTTTCATTTGGTATAATAATCGTTTGGTATATTATTTTTAGACTGGTGACACAAGGTTAACACTGAAGCAGAATAGGCTAAAACTGTGGTTTTGATGTATTTTGTATAATTATGCAGGTAGAAATAAGTAATAAAATCTGACTAAATGATTAATTAAATTAAAGCAATGAGTACAAAATAAGGTAATACAATTTGCTTAAGATATTTACCCAGCAGTAAAAAACATTTCAATGTCATAACAATGGAATGGAACAAAGACAAGCATTCACATTTACATAGATGAACTTGTAAATAGCATCCGAAATATGACATGATACATCACTAAACTGATTATTTGCACAAAAAAAAAAATATATATATATATATATATATCAATTGACTACCGGTAATTGATTATTCTATATATTTTTACACATGAAACTGTGAATTAAGAAAATCCTGTTTAAAAAACAAGCTGATCTCTTAACAGCCATCTTTGATTAAGGCCCACAAAACACTTCATGCTCTAACGTTAATGCCAGGTAAATGTAATGGTCTCTATCGACTCTTCCTCTTCTGAGAAACAAACTGATTACGAAAAAAAAACAACACAAGGCCAAACATAACATCACGTCAATAAAGCTATTAGTAAATGAGAAGGAGCTGTATGCAGCTGAGGCAGTCAGTGGGGAGGAAACAAATCGAGAGGAGCAGGAATAAATTAAGGCTTCATGGAACAAGTGGCTTGACCCAGTTCTTTTTGCCTTGTGGGAATCGCAGCGTTGCCATGTCTGCTTATTATAAGCCACTTTGGGCTTCTTTTTCTGTGAAGTAGCTTGCACATACTGAGTAGTTGCAGGTAGTGTTTTTTTGGGGGGGGGGGGCTTTATTAAGTGTAGTTGCTTGCTTCGCCTTGCTTCCAATTTTTTTTTTATTATTATTGTTTAAACCAGTGGTTCTCAAAACATTTTAATGTCAAGAACCTCTCATCTGAAATTTTGGGTGCCATACAAGATTTGCGTATTTAAAATGTTTCAAAAAACGTTACACATTTTTCACTTTTTGTGTTCAAGATTATTTTTTTAAATAGCAGATCTACAAGCTCACAACGTGTCTATTTTCAAATGGCCGTATATATATATATATACTGTAGGTTTAAAGTGCTCTTGGTCTAGGTCGCTTCTTTTTGGGCTTGTTTTCATAATCCAGGTTGCTCATTTCTCTCGCAAAATCTGGCAACACTGAATCTAAGCTCAGCTGTGCTGTGCGGCGCTCTGCTTCAGCTTGTCTCCTTGTTTTACTCCACAGACAGCGGCACAACAATACAAACTGTAGCAGGCAATTACTGTACATCAATGTAATAAATGTAATAAAAAAAAAGAAAGGGGTATTTGATAATAGGTTTTCACAGCTTTTCCATGATTTACATAATAAGCCAGTAGTGGTCCAGAATGGCATAGCACAATAGTGTTATAGTTAAAGGTAGTGCTGTTGTTAAAATAAGCGTTTGCTTTCTATTCTGATACTGTAGTACTCATTGCTGTATAGAGTGTTTGTTCAGTGACAGGGGTCTCTCCCCGTCCCTCCAGCTCTTGATTAAACAGAAGAAACATTTTCAGGCCGGGATACCGAATTTTAATCCAATCAGGAGAGAGAACTCACACAAAGGGCACAGGATAAACAAGACATTGGAAGTGATGATTACTATTAGAATGTAGTGCTTAAACCTTTTAACAAAAAAACGTTTTGTTTTAACCCATTCAAACCGGGAAAGCAGTTTGTGTGGTTTTAGATTTCAGTTATATATATTGTCTGTCGGGTGGAAACCTCATATGTCCGAAACTGTTACTTTTCAGGATTTAAAAAAAAAAATAGCAAAAGTAGCAGATCTACAAGCTCGCGGATCTGCTACTTGTGATGCTTTTGTGTGACGCTGTAGTATGATCAACTATGGCGTTAATGTACGAAAAAGAAACACAAAAAAATGTTAAAATATGGAGATAAGAGGTTGCTGCCCGATAGCAGCAGTTTTTCAGAAAACTCCTTCTAAAAAGGATTTAGAAGGAATTTGCAGAAATCTGACTCAGGCCTTAATTTGGTTGACCAAAATATATCACTTACCCGACCTAATAGTGTAGGGTTCTTTTTCTTTTTTATTTACCTGTTCTGTACCAGGAAGTCCACTAGGTGTAGAGAGGTCTGGTCAGCTGTACGTACAGAGTAGTGCAGCGCCGTCTCTCCACATTCCTGCAGGGGGCGATAAAACACAGCGAACACACCGTGAGATGGTGGAGGGAGCAGCATCCATTCTGCTCTCTCTCTCTCTCTCTCTCTCTCTCTCTTTCTCTCTCTCTCCCTCTCCCTCTCCCCCTCCTCTCTATCTTCTAGCATTTAAACAAGCTGCAGTAAACAAAATGGCTCCTAAAAATGTTATTTTCACACATACAATGCAAACATTTCGCCTGACTGGAGATATTCATCTACTGACTTCATTTTAAACGTTTTTTCTTCCCCCCCCCAAAAAAATGCAGCTGTTTCCTTCCTTTACACGGAAAGAATATGATTAAAGACAGAGGCGTTCAATGGATGAAGGGAAATTGCATTTGGAAAGCATTTGAAAACAAAGCCATAATAACCATGTGAACAAAGCCACTTTGGCATGGTATAACAGAGACATTACTAGGCGAGCATGATAAACAAATTGTGACACACTAGAGAGCAGCGGTGTCCTTTATGGAGGCTGGGCTCCATTATTTAGTCATGCATTCCTGTCACGTTGTATGAGTCTGAGAGGGGCGTTGGACGTGTGTGTGTGTGTGTGTGCGTGTGTGCGTGTGTGTGTGCGTGTGTGCGTGTGTGTGTGTGTGTGTGTGTGTGTGTGTGTGTGTGTGTGTGTGTGTGTGTGTGTGTGTGTGTGTGTGCGTGTGTGAGTGTGTGTGCAGTGAGTGATGCAGGGCAATGTTTCCCACTCTCTGCCTGCTAATGTATTGTGGTGTACACACACACACACACACACACACACACACACAGGCCTGTCACAATTATTACAATAATCGCCTAATCGCAATCATTTGAGATGTTCGCAATTTTTTTGTTGCATAATCGTTTCCACGTTGATTTTTTCAATTTTCAAACATTTTCAAAATAGTGGACAACGTGTCTCACACACACACACACACACACACACACACACACACACACACACACACACACACACACACACACACACACACACACACACACACACACACACACACACATCTACATGTGTTTTCACATAGGCTACTGTATAGAAAAGGCAGAGAAGCCTGTGGCTTATGATTTATTCAAATAATTTCTTGTTTTTTTTTAAACAACATTGATTAGCCACCTCAAGCTCCACAGTAGGCAACTACTGACAGTATGTCTTGTAGAACACATACACATTTGGAAAAGTTTCTCAGGATCACGCTGTAGTTTCTGTTCATCTTATTGTCCTCAGTTCTAGTTTTCTTGTTACAGCTTCTGTGTTTTCACTTCTTTTTCTCCTTCTGATCTGCTCTCACAACAACTGTATTTTTATGATGTTATCGTTTTATTTCATTTCACACACACACACACACACACACACACACACACACACACACACACACACACACACACACACACACACACACACAGAGTGAGGACCTACTGTATCCCTGTCTCATCCAGCTGCAGAAGGCAGCCATTCATCCACTGACAGTGGCAGATCAGATATCGGTGAGTCAGACATCACAGAGAGCGCTAGCTCTAGCTCGCTGCGTCTGCAGCTTATGTCATCTCTATCCCAACAATGTCCTGAATGTTTCATTATGTCTGATGATCACATGCAGTGTTGTTTACAGCAGTGGTTCTCAAAACGTTTAGCCTGGGGGTACTGCAGAAGAATTATACATGATACTATATCGTTATCATGGTTGTTTATAGCCAACCTTTATACTGTACTATCACTTATAGTACTTGTGTAATACATTATGATACGACATGATATTTGGTAGCCTGTAGGGGCCAAGATGTCTCCGCTAGGCCTGATAGCTATTGTTTTTGTTACAGCGTGTCTGTTATGGTTCAGCTTGTCCTTGTAGCAGCTAGTGTAACTATGGTCTGAGCCCTGTGCTCGTTGGCAGAACCAACAATCTGTATCAGACTGTGTGTCTAACGTACTTCTCCCCATGATATCATGTACATTAAAGCATAACCATCACCACCTAGAATATTGTCTCCGACTCCGAATCGGGAATTCCACGACAGTACCCCTATTCATAATGCTTTTCATTCATGGCACCCCAAATTGCATTGCTTCTTTTCACTCAAACACCATATATTTATATTATAGTATATCCATATTGTACTACTTTAACATGACATTTAACATAACAGAACTACTATAACTATTTTGTATAATTCTAATGATTGATTATTATGATTTTTCTTATTATTATTATTATTATGAGATGATGATTGGAGACCACAACATTCAAATGAACACACTCAGTTGAAAGCATTACGTTCACTCTCTCTTTTTGTGATTTCAATCTCTTAAAATATTCAGCGTCCATGGAATTGTATATCCTGGATGCTTTGTTTCAGAACACCTTGCTAATTTGCTTGGTACCATCGCTGCAGTTCCCCGGCAGATCAGGCATTCTGGTATGGGTCAGGTAGCAGCACCATTCCAGCTGAAACCATACTGGAGCAATTGTTATAAAGCCTCACTTGTGGCTGTTTTGCCGCTCCCGGCTCAGACACGGCCTCCAATGTCAGTTGCTGAATGGGAGCAATGTTATTTGTTCTAAGAAACCTATCCATATCTCCCTTTAATCTAGCCTCAGACTTCTGTTGACAGGTAATGTTCGGACGTAGGAAGAGAGCATTTGCAGCGGGTCTACGCATGTAAATGCGTAAACCTTTCCCCCTGAGATATGTCATGAGGAACACTTGAGAGAATATCCGGTCGGTTAGAACTGATTGAAAATAACTTTGTACCAATAAACAAATTTATTTTATGCATGATATTGCTAAATTCCAAATATTATCAAAGTATTCCGTGGCACTCATGGACTGGTGTTATGGCACCCACATTGAGAAACCCTGGTTTACAGTGCAGTACTTAAAAAGAAAAGAGAGAAAAAACATGATATGGGATGTTGGTATGAGATGGATATAGTCAAGGTACTGTATACACAGGGTCTACTCAATCTACAATTATTATCTAATAACTCTTTGTTTGCTTCTATGAGGCAAAAGTATGTTGGAGGCAAAAGGCCAAAAGGTTAGACTCACCGGCCCCACCTCTGGGAGGGGCTCCATAAGCTCCACCCCCTCCGCATACACCTGGATGAGCGCCAGCAGGTCTCGGTTCTGGACCGCCTCAAACAGTTCGATCATCTTAGCCGGCCCAGACGAACACGTCTTCCTGGCGAACTTGTGGTCCACATACTTGGCGTAAATGAACTCTTTCCTCGCTGTCCTGTATAGCAATAGGAACATATGGAATGAGGTTTAATCAAGATGGAAGCTATTTTCCAACGACGTGTGAACAAGATAAAAACCCAGGATTTATGGTTTGTGAGAGACAGCTTACATGTCACTGGAGGGAGTGGGCTTTGCTGAAAGGAGGTTCCCCTCCATGATCTCATTGAAACTACTGTTGCCTACATTCTTGGCCAGCTGGGAAGGAAAAAAAGGAGCATCATCAAGTCAGCATCTGCATCGCATCACAGTAGAATGTTAACAGTAGAATGATATTCATAAGAGCCCAGAGACTGTTTGTGGGAGCACGTGTGTCTCCACTGCTGAAGGCTGATCAAATCCTATATCAGCTTATCTATCTACTCCTAAATGATATCAATTATTATCAAAATCAAATATATTTGATTCTGTGTCATTGTTTGCTGTTGTCCAAGCACTTTCTAACCACTTTGTACCATGGAGTACAAATTTAGATTTAGTCAAGGACAGTTAGCTACCTACTGCAAAAAGAATAAATTCTACTATTTACAGCAGGGGTCTTCAACAGGGGGTCCGGGACCCCTAGGGGGTCCTCAGAGTTACTACAAGGGGGCCGCCAAATCTTTGTATGATAGGAACTTTTTTGTTACATTAACCACTTGAACGCTAGAATCCCTATTCTGAGGGGAACATTAGCCGAAAATAGCAGTTCTACAAGCTCACAGCGGCTCACGTTGCGAGGCGTTGTGAGCTTGCAGATCTGTTATTTTCGGCAAAGAGGTTTGGTGTAAAGGGAAAAAAGAGCAGACCAAGTACAGAGTCAAAGGTCAAGTTTATCAAGTATTGAGGGTTTAAGTAGTTAAATATCTGAAAATACACATTAACATGAATCCAACAAATTAATTTGTATTTGATGTGTTTGACTCACCAAGAGTTCAGAGGTTCCTAGTTTGTCGAGCTCCATGGACTGGATGCGGGAGATGTGGACGCCCATCTCCCTGTGGATCCCAGAGCACTCGATACAGGTCAGGATGCCCAGGTTGGTGGACAGCCACTTAGGGTCTGTTACAAACAAACAGAGTGACATCCATATGAGTGTCATATGTACGTAACTGATCCTAAAGAGAGCTAACAGTCCATGACGTTATTGTGAAGACTAAAGATTAAGGAAGGGGAGAGACGTTTTATGACCAATGAACATAATCGTCTCTGTCGGGTGGAAACCTCATATGTCCAAAACTGTTACTTTTTAGGATTCAAATTTTAAAAATGGCAAAAGTAACAGATCCACAAGCTCAAAACGCGTCGCCACACGCCGCGTTTCGAGCTTGTAGATCTGCTACTTTTGATGCTTTCGTGTGACGCTGTAGTATGATCAAGTCGGGCGTGTAATTACAAAAAAACACTAAAAAGGTTAAAATATGGAGATAGGAGGTTTGTGCCCGACAACAACGATATAGTACTGAATGTTTAATAATATCACAATATGTTTGCTTTAAGTTAACATTAAAACTCATTCAATGCCATCGACGTGTAACACGTCCATTTTTTCCAAAGCCCAGAGTGCCAAAGACGTGTAACACGTCCAAACCCTGTTTTCACGGTTTATGCTAGATGGCGCTGTTGCCCAACCTATGAGTGATCCTATGACTTCTGGAGAAGAGTAGATCCGGAAATAATGTGATCACAACAAACCCAGCCCCGTCCGATCTAACGTTAAAGGATTTAGAAAAAAAAAAATTCTCTGCTTCCTTGTTTTTTTCTGCTTTTTTGGAGAGAACAAGCTATATTCAACAGCCAATAACTAAAGAATGGAAGCAGAAGCACTCCTTCGTCTTTTGCGACACTCGGTGGGTCGATCGTCCTGGAACGAAATATTCAGTGGCTCTTGAAAGGTTAATAAAAATGCTCAAAAACGCTGGCACTGGCTGACTTAATTTATACATTAATTCTGGCACTCAATGAGTTGTTAAGCTTATTCATCAGAAAGGCCACTGCCATGACGACCTTGCGTTTCCATTGCAGTGTCTGGTCCAGCATGTTCTGGCTAAAATAATAAGACTCTCGGCAGCACAGCGCACACCACCACCAGAGGACCGTAGCCAGCACAGGACTGAGTGTGACCACAGCCACATCACACTGCAGGAGATAGAGAGGCTGTTGCCTAACACCCACTGCCAAGCAAAACACATGAGTGTATGGTGCTCTGATTTAGCAAGAGCCATGTGGCAATCTGGCAACCACTTTCCTGTGGTGACTGACAGACAGACACCACAGTGCAAGGCGGTCATTAGCCGCCGTGCAACGACACCCGACAGAATCATCACACTGGAATTCCCTTCGCAGTTTTGATAGGAACTGTGATGTCAGGGCAGTTTGTTTCTATATCATTTCGTTGAGGGTAAAATAACTTGAAGATGGGAAATTCAATACTAAGGTCTTGTTTGTCCCGACATTCAACCTTCAAAGTTCATTTGAGATTCTGCGAAACACCCAGAAAATATAACGTCTCCGTCGGGTGGAAACCTCATATGTCCAAAAACGGTTACTTTTCAGGATACAAATTCAAAAGTAGCAGATCTACAACCTCAAAACGTGGCCCTTCGGGCCACGTTTCGAGCTTGTGGATCTGCTTCTTTTGTGCGAGCTGTAGTACGATCAAGTAGGGCATTCATTTATGAAAAAGAAAGTAAGAATATGGAGACGATAACGATAATTTAGGTGGCTGTCTGCCTGAATACCCTTCAGTTGAGTCTCTTGCAGCAGTCAAGTATTGCAGTTGCACACCACAAGTTGTGACATAATCTTGGAGCTTATATCGAGGCTTATAAGCCAGCGGTGGCATTGGTGATGTGATTGTGCTGTAATGAGAACACGGTGGCTTTAAGAGAGCAGAGAAGGGCAGAGCTGAATCTGACAGGACAGCACCTGCCACCGGAGGCTGGGAACATCATCAGACGCAGCCCGAAACCAATGAGTCATCCTCACACACACACACACACACACACACGCACACGCACACGCACACCCATACGCATGTACATGAATGTGCATACATAAACATATAGGTGTATGCACACACATACACAAACGTCCATTGACATGCGTATGCGTACTGTATGTGTGTACAGCACGTACACACATACAGTACATACATACAAACATGCACACACACTTACAACAGATGCTAGATGACAATGGGTCACAAAGTGTAACACAGTAAAATCCTGACTTTTTACCGGGTAAATCTTTTGACTCTGAGTTATATGTCATAATAGGTGAACGTTTGGCGCAAAATAGGAGATGATTCGCTGAAAACAGCCGATCTATAAGCTCACAACGTGTCCTCCCAATATGGTGCATTGTGAGCTTGTAGATCAGCTGTGTTGGCTATGTGACATAACAATAACGCCTCCAGATTTGACTGTGCGCGCTGAGCTTGATCATCAAGCTCAGCGCGCACACAGTCAAATCTGGAGGGGTCAAGCCTTGATGAGATGATGATGATGATGCACAGTGACCTCTATAGGTGCTTCTGCTAATACCCCCTTGAGCTGCCTCTTATAGGGAAAAAACAGGCCATGAGCACTTTTTGACCTTGAAGACCATCATCACCATGTTAGATCAAGGCAGGGGTGGGGGGGCGAGATAAAAAATAGATGACAACTCATTCACTAAAGCCATGCAGCTAACATTTTGTCAGGAACGGGACCCCGTCCATCCACCGACCACCAAAGTACACAGAAATGGAAGTGTCTGGTTTGGGGCGTATCTTATGCACCTTTTACCGCGAGTTAACCCATTCAAACTGAGAACGCATCTGTGTAACCACTTTATCCATATTTTATACTTTGGCTATTAAAAAATAGCAGATCTACGGGCTTGTAGATCTACGAGCTTGTAGATCTGCTATTTGTTGTGAAAATCGTTTTTGCAAATCTTTAGGCATATATATTTAAAGCGAACATTTGATAACTCAAATCTTTGCTTCTGGGGGGTCCCTGGCTGGAACGAAATATTTTTTAGATGGGGGTCCGTGGCCAAATAAATATCATTTTGGCGGTCCTTGATGTGAAAAGGTTTGAGCACCACTGATATAGCAACAATAGTATTTCAGAAAACTGTTGGGATTTAGAAAACATTAATTTTGTAGAATCGTATCGTCTCAGGTCTAAATGGGTTAACACTCTGGAAACGTACACAGCGGACACACAGCTGGATGGTCGGACAAATTAACCCCCTTGCCCCACCACCCCATCCCACCTCCTCTCCTCTCCGGTTGCATGGTCATCAGGGTCGGCGCGGAGCTTGTGCGGAGAGTTATGTAACGATGTGTGATGTAATAAAGATGTTATTCCTCTCTGAGCGTGAGGCTGTTGTTTTCTCTTCCTTCTTTTCCTTTTTTTCCCTTTCAGAGCAAAGTCATCCCCTTCTTCGGGGCTGCTTCTGTGTGATAGTGCTGACAAAGAGCAGGCTGGGTATTAATCAAGTCTGTGTGCGTGTGTGTGTGTGTGTGTGTGTGTGTGTGTGTGTGTGTGTGTGTGTGTGTGTGTGTGTGTGTGTGTGTGGTTCGGTGTCAGAGGGCCTGAATGTTTGCATGGTGGACTGCTGAGTCGTTGCTTCTACACGTGGAGGGAGGATCAGGGAACAGACTGTGTCCAGAATGCTAACAATGCTGCTGTCACACACACGCACACACACACGCACGCACGCACGCACTCACACACGCACGCACAGGGCTTTGCTTGTTGCTGACGACAGCTGGACGATTTTTTTTGCCAGGTAGCTATAGCTCAAACGTTATATCGTCTCTGTCGGGTGGAAACCTCATATGTCCAAAACTGTAACTTTTCAGGATTCAAATTCAAAAGCATCAAAAGTAGCAGATCCACAAGCAAGTAGATCTGCTACTTTTGATGCTTTTGTGTGACGCTGTAGCATGATCAAGTAGGGGCGTTCATTTACAGGGAAAAAAAGTTAGAATCTGGAGATAAGAGGTTTCTGCCCGACAACAACGATAACATACATATATTGGATGTATAGCATAGAGGCGTGACAATGACAAACGGGAAATAAGACGAGCACAAACAGGTTTTTGATACACCCTTGAAGATGGAGCGTGCCGCCGTGCACTGCACAGGGTGAGGTTCTGAGACTCAGCAGGGACAGAGGACGCTGAAACTAAAGGTGTCATCTTTTCCCTTTACCACAAGGTGAACGGTGAGTAAGCACAAAGCAGGACAACGATGAATGTGGAATGTGAGAACCCCACACACACACACACACACACACACACACACACACACACACACACACACACACACACACACACACACACACACACACACACACACACACACACACACACACACACACACACACACACACACACACACACACACACACACACACACAATGGAATAAAGCAAAAATAAAATCGGACTGAAAAACATTTCCAAGTCCTTATGTGTGATTTGTGAAACAGTGTGAAAGGAGCCCTCCACACTAGCGCTGTTTCCTAAAGAATTAACACAATATGTAAAATGATGATGTTTTAGTAATATTGTTCCTGCTGTTCTACATACTGCCAACCAGGTGAATAAATCACAGACTGAGGCTTTAACCGTTGCTTTTATGAAATATCCCAGACCATTAGGGTTTTATAGAAGATGCTTCTAATTGCAAAATTGACCACTTCAAATGCTCTAATCTTTGAGAGCTTGTCGATTGGCTATTTCCGCTGCGCAACATGCTTCCATAAAAGACATCCATGGAATCCAAATGACTGTCGTGGCGACTGAGAACTTTAATCCATGCATACACACACGCACACCCACACACGCACACACACAAACGCATGCGCGCTACACACACACCTGCAGCTCCGCAGTCGCAGCAGACTTCGTTGCCCGGCATGCGGAACGTGTCCTCTATGATGGCCTTGGTCAGGTCGTCCATGCCATCCTCACTTCCTGTGCTCTGTTCCCCTCGAAACGCCATGTTCAACGCCTCCTCCTTGCTGTTGGTCAGCACCGAGATCCAGCTGCACACACACAAAACAAAAAAAAGCAGGTCAGAGGGGGTATGTGTTAGCAACACATAATATTAATACAAATAAAAACAATTATCGTAAATGCACAAAAACTAATTTCACCCACTGTTTTACACCAGTAAACCTGTGATGTGACAATAAAGATGATTCACTTAAAATATACATAATAATGTATGGAAAAGTCAGTGGAAAATTTGAATAATAATCCACAATAATCTCTTCTGGGGGTCCCTGGAAAAATGTTTTCAGATCGGGTTCCAGTGGTCCATGGCCAAATATATATATATTTGGGGGTCCACTGTTCTATAGTAGCCTAAATATTTCATCAATGAAGCCTCAGCAGAGATACCATGGGTTTGCCTCACCTTATAAAAATTTGAGAAGCGCTGTGCTAGGATGTGTGGATGGATGTACTTTCTTTACCTGTGTGTTGCTGTAGTATGTTGCTGTGTTTATATCTGTTTGCTTCAGTGTTGTACACTGAAGCAAACATTCCCTCCTGGGACAATAAAGTCTAATCTAATCTAAAACCAGGCCTGGCATGCCCATACCGTCTACATCAACCCAATTCATATTTAACAAGGTCACCATTTTTGCTGTAAACAAAGTGGACAAGGACAAAGTCACAGACGCCACTGTTTTCAGCCACTGCAGTGAGACATGTAGTTTTCACTTTCACAGATTCATGGATTAAGATAAGAAAATTAAATCTCATGGCAGATTTTTAAAGTCCTAAATAAGCGATTTGTGAAACAGCGTGAAAGGATCCCCCACACACTAGCGTTGTGTTTCATAAACAATTAACACAATATGTAGAATTAAGATGTTTTGGTAGCCATACAACCGACCAGTTGAAGAAATAGTAGATTGATGCTGAAGTCAGCCATACCAGCCCCAATAAAAAAAGGAATGTAATTTTAAAATAAAATGCCAGACGCCAGGATTTTCTGGAAGATTCTATTGCTAGTTTGACCACTTCAAATACTCTTTAATCTTAAAATAACGAATAACGGAAAATAGGCTATCTACAAGCTTTCAACATGTCTCAGCGTGACGTGTTGTAAGCTTGTAGATAAGCCTATTGTAGATAGTCTATCATCATAGTGTCCCTTTAAGACGAAGGTTAACATAATCCTAATTGCAAACCCATAAACCCTAAAATGGTTCCCTTTCAGACTTGAGGTCTAACAAAATGCCGTCATTCACTTCCTCATCATTCTGTCTCAAGTGGACATTTGCGTCTGTCACAAGTATGTAATTAGGAGCACACACACACACACACACACACACACACACACACACACACACACACACACACACACACACACACACACACACACACACACACACACACACACACACACACACACACACACACACACACACACACACACACACACACACACACACACACACACACACACACACACACACACACACCTCATTAAGACTGGGGCAGACAGGAAGTAGCTGCCATTCAAACATGGCCTCCTGCAGCTCAGAGCGGTGCAGTCTGCTCCTACACATAGCTCATTAAACTGGCCCCTCTCACACTCACACAATGGACTGCGTTAGCATGACGTCAGCCACCAGCCTATCACTGTCACTCAGTGTCACCTCCCTATGCTTGGATGTTGGGAGTGCTTTTATGCTGCTCGTCATGCATCTTGTGAATGTTTATGTTTTCATTTTAGTTCTTTATTTACCTAGGGTAGTAGCTGAGCACAAGTGCTCATTTTCAGCAACGCCCTGCACATACTGTAGACACACACAGGCAGACACAGACATTAAAACCTGAGAGCTGACCAGTACAACCACAGTCTTACACTGTTGGCCACTGAGCAGCTCCACTAGAGCAGTTAGGGGTTCGGTGCCTTGCTCAAGGGCAGCTCAGCGGTGTTGGGGGGAGGGGTGAGTAGTTGCCATTCACTTCCCCACCCGGATGTTTCCCTGTCGGTCCGAGGAATCGAACCGGCAACCTTTCCGGCAACGAGTGCGCTCTGCTAACCTTTAGGCCACCGCTGCCGTATGAATGCTTAATAGTTTCCCTCACTTGTCTGTGCTTACCATATATGTTTGGTATCTTCTTTTATGTTTATTTTGTATGATTAAAATTGTATTAAAATGTACAATTCTCCTGTGCATGGACAGGTGGTGCAGAAATAAAGGCGAATTGGCTCAACAAAAAAACAAGACATGACACACAGTCATGTATACCAGCTTGCTTTCTTTTTCCTGTGTGTGTGTGTGTGTGTGTGTGTGTGTGTGTGTGTGTGTGTGTGTGTGTGTGTGTGGCTTGTTTTCATAGACCTGGTTCCTGATTTGTCTCGCAGAATCTGGCAACAATACTAGTGGCTCCCCATTGGCTTAGACCTGGTTGCTTATTTCTCTCGCAGAATGTGGCAACGCTGCTAGGCCAGAACGCATGCTACGCAGCTCGTATGCAGAGGTGTAAAGTAACTAAGTACATTTACTCAAGTACTTTACTTACATTTTGAGGGATTTTTTTAACTTCAGTCCTATATATTACAGTGTCACAGTGATTGAACCGACGGCAGGCGTGTATAGTAGCCATAGAGGCGAGAGGCGTGTCTAGTAGCCATAGTAGCCAACTTGGGAGGACGAGACCGCCCGCTCAGAGTATGGGAAAGTATCCCCATTGGCTTAAAGGACAGCCAATGATCGAGAATATGTCAACACGTGACACTAGTGGTCAGTCTCTTCTTAGACCAGCGTGCTTTGCAAGCTGGTAAAAAGAGACCTGCCCAGGGACTAAAAAGGAAGATCTGCATGTATGGCTAAATATGTGTGTGAGTGTGAGTGGTCTTGAAAACATATCGGTGTGTAGGTGTTTGTGTGCCTATTTGGATGCAACAAGATTACACAAGCACGTAGGTGAATACGTACCGAGCCCACGTGTTGGCGTGTTTTCATCAACTGTAACACAAATGTTGTCATATACCATCTGTCGTGTCCATGTGTGGAAGGTTCTTTCCTACATACCGTAGGCCATACTAAAAGACGCCTTGAGAGATGGCCTTGCCTAGCATAGGCATGCCATTAGGAATCATGATTACCCCATGGCTAGACGCTTAAGTGAATTTCGCAGTGTTAATGATTCTTTATTACGCATTTAGGACATTAAACACATTAGACCTCCTAACTGAAGCTCTGGTCTCAATGTGGATCTATCCATATATATATACTTCACGTTGTCTGTAAATTATATGTTCTCTTTTCTTTATACATGTATAAATATATACAGTATGCTTCCCCATTCTTCTCACAGCAGATGACACTGTCTGTCTGTCTGTCTGTCTGTCTGTCTGTCTGTCTGTCTGTCTGTGCGTGCGTGCGCACTCGCTCGTGTGTGTGCGTTTTTCTGTGTAATCTCATCTCATGTTATTTTGAGCTTTTATTATTTTCTATTTGTTTACCTTGTTTGTTTATCATGTTATTATCTGGGTCAGGTGATTACATCCCATTGGTCGTAGATACAACAATGCATCGTAGATATCCTATCATAGATAGGTGTTTTTATTATAGCACTGGCAAAAACATGTTGGCTTATTTAACGATTTAGCCTATACAATAGACCTTTCTATTTCTTTCCGTCCTTGTTGACTTTTTCTTAG
This sequence comes from Gymnoscopelus braueri, assembly GCF_963280865.1. Classification (NCBI taxonomy): domain Eukaryota; kingdom Metazoa; phylum Chordata; class Actinopteri; order Myctophiformes; family Myctophidae; genus Gymnoscopelus; species Gymnoscopelus braueri. Next base: position 19,407,527 of record NC_137623.1, on the reverse strand, counting down.
CAATAGAAAAGGTGTGGGGGGACTGTGTGAACTGAAGCAGCAGGAAGCATGCTATGGTATCCTAAATATTTCATCAATGAACTCTCAGTAAAGAGCCCATGGTTTGTGAGTTGCTGCCAGGGCAGCCAGAGTTGCGTGACAGAGATGTGCGTGGGAGTCAGTGAGTCGTGTCCCGGGGGGACTAATGTTACAGTAGATAGGGATATGGTGCTATAGAAAAAAGCTCCCGTCCATTTTGACTCTTTATCAAGCTGACAGTGACACAGGATTTTGCCAGTGTACACTCATGTATCATACAGTAGGTGCATGGGTTAAAGCAAAATAAAATCTCACGACGAATTGCGATTTGTGAAACAGTGTGAAAGGAGAATATTAACACAATACAGTATGTGAAATGATGATTTTAGTAATATTGTTTGCTGCTGTTCTACATACTGGCAACCAGGTGAAAGAGGCTTTAAAAAGCTTGTGATGATGAAATATTTATCCCCCTTTCTTTATCCTCCACAAAGAGGCTTATATCTCCTCACCCTGTGCTTTTATATCCACACTTCTCTTTTCTTTATTTATTTCTACCTGATTTGAATGTAAAATGATGATTTTAGTGACATTGTTTGCTGCTGTTCTACATACTGGCAACAAGGTGAAGGATCGAGGCTTTTACCTTTGCTTTTATACGAAATATCCGAGATTTTATGGAAGATGCTTCTGAACATGTTGCTAGTTTGACCACTTCAAATGCTCTAATCTTAAAATAATAACGGAAAATAGCCGATCTACAAGCGTCTGTGACGCATTGAGAGCTTGTAGATCGGCTATTTTCACTGCACATTATGCTTCCATAGAAGACATGCTGACTTCTATGGAATCCAAATGACTGAAATCAGTCGTAGCGACTGAGAACTTTAATCTATGTAGGTGGTTACGATCAGTATTTCCGGGGCCATGCAACTCAACTGAGACTGATGGTATTTGAGCAGTGTGTGTGTGTGTGTGTGTGTGTGTGTGTGTGTGTGTGTGTGTGTGTGTGTGTGTGTGTGTGTGTGTGTGTGTGTGTGTGTGTGTGTGTGTGTGTGTGTGTGTGTGTGTGTGTGTGTGTGTGTGTGTGTGTGTGCGTCTGCATGAGAAACTAGTGTATGCGGTTACAATGACCTGAATTGCTGCTGACCACAAATCCCACGGCTGTCCTTGGTGACTCTCAACAGTCTCTCTCTCTCTCATATCCTCTTTAGTGTGTCAATGACTGCATGTCAATAACAACCTCTAACCAACCTTCCATTGTATTATGGACATAACATCACAACAACAAATAGTTATTTTCTCTACATTTCTGCCATGAAGAAGTGATGGTTTTTTTAACCACACTGTGCATCATGCCAAAATAAAATAAATGTAGTGAAAATAGCAGATCTACAAGCTTGTACAAGTGTAGTCAGTGATATCACCAAGAGGTGCAGATTGCTACAGTAGCACCCTGATAAGGACACACAATGACAAAAATATGTGTGTGTGTGTGTGTGTGTGTGTGTGTGTGTGTGTGTGTGTGTGTGTGTGTGTGTGTGTGTGTGTGTGTGTGTGTGTGTGTGTGTGTGTGTGTGTGTGTGTGTGTGTGTGTGGGTGTGTGTGTGTGTGTGTGTGTGTGTGCATGGGTGTATATTTCAACATTTTGTCTTTAGAAGAGGAGCGGGTGTGTTACAGTTACTAATATGAAACCATGTTCAGTTAATAGTTAAATAAATACTTACATGACAAACTCCTGTTCATCCTCAGCTTGGAAATGATATGTCCGGTTATCTGCAGGGGGGGGGGGGGGAGAAGACAAAGCGTTTCAGGAGTCATTTAACCTCTGGACTCTCACTGTAATGACATCTGTCAGTGTTGTCACAATGGCCTGTCTTCCACACGGTGTCACAAGTGGGTCAGAGGGCAACTGCCTTACTGTGGTAAACCAACCCCCTCCTTCCATTTTACTCCTGAGGCGCATCAGTTTCCATCGTGCTAACAATCTTTACATTAACCAAGCACTTCAGCGTGCTGTGAAGGGTGTGCAGTCTCAGTGTGTATTTGTGCCTCGATGTGTGTGTGTGTGTGTGTGTGTGTGTGTGTGTGTGTGTGTGTGTGTGTGTGTGTGTGTGTGTGTGTGTGTGTGTGTGTGTGTGTGTCTTACGAGAGATGAGATCAAAGCACTTCCGGTCCTCAGAGCAGGGCTTCACCTGGCATGTGAGAAGGTTGAGTTTGACCGGCTGCCTGTTGGACTGAACGCACAAACACAAACACACAAAATCGTTATTTACAAAAACATGCCTATACTCTCAAAATGTCTCAAAATTCACTGATTGTAAATGACATGTCTTACAAGCACAAAGACTAAAGTCTAATTTATACAACGGTGTTGCTCACCACAAATAACAGATGTTCAAGCTAACAACGCAATGCAATGGATGACGCTAATAGGCTGGTTGTGTTTTTATTTCTCCTTATGCATATAAAGTAGGTAAGAAGCAGGTCAAAGGTTATCAAGTAAGGAGTTGTATTTGGGAAATTATTTGTAATTAATTCTACTGAAGCTTTTTTTTTGTTGTTGAAAAAAAAACAAAAAAACATATGCCCGATGAAGGTCCAAGCAACCGAAACATTGTATCCATATTAAAGTTTTTTTGGCTGTAAGTGTGGACACAGTGGATTTTTTTTATTTTTTTGCTCTTCTCTTTTTTTCATTTGACCAAATGGTTTAATGTTTCCCTCGTCTAACACACAAATCATTTAAAACATTTGAACCAACACTTGACAAAATTCATAAACATGAGATGAGAAATGACAATGAAGAGACTAGAGGTGCTAGAGTCCACCGGCAACATATTGACCAGCACTGGCTAGTCATATAGTGCACTGGTTATCAACCTGTGGGTCGGGACCCCAACCATGGGAGGGGTCCCCAGTTCAAATATGATTATTTTGGGGGTCCTCAGTTCAAATATGATTATTTTGGGGGTCCCCAGTTCAAATATGATGATTTTCGGGGGTCCCCGGTTCAAATATGATTATTTTTGGGGGTCACGGCCTGAAAAGGTTGAGAACCACTGATATAGTGGACCCAGTTGGCTCATGTAGACTGGGCATTAGCCCGTGTCCGGGCAGCAGGGATGTTAGGGCAGCATGCTAATGAAATGCTAACAGTCTGTGATGAGCCCTGGGGCTTGGGCTGTCAGGCTGGGCGGGATGCCATGTCCACCAGAGTCCCCTGGAGCTCAGCTGCCACAAGGGCTGAAAAGAAAGAAACTTGGGAGTGGCGACAAACTGCCTCCAAACTATTCAGAGAGAACGATTAGAATTCCTCATGTTTTCTGCTGGGACAAAAGCTGGCAGATAGGCTAAATAAAAGATTCATGTTTGTTGTGTCGTAGCGAAAGGGACTCCCTACTCTCAGAAAACACATCTCCAGAGCTTCCCCTGACAGACAGTAATTGTGTCATAAATAACCCCAAAGCTTCCAAACAGAAGCAAAAGGAAAAATTTGAAAGAATGATCCACTCAACCACATCAGTCATTTTCTTTGTGCTCTTTCTACAGCGTTTTTCTTCCAATTACGTTGACATCCGGCAGTGACTGGTTGTCTCTTTGTAGATTTGCCTCCTTAGCACCTGTGCTATACCAAGCTAACCAGCTTAAAAGGAAGACTTCACCCATTTTCAACCTATCTTCATATAATTGGTCCTCACTAATGCTCATGATAAAATAGTACCATTTCTTTCTACTCTGTGTCTCATAGGAGGGCTGTGGACACTTCAGAAACCTGACATCATCATTAGGCAGTTTATTTTTGTTTCTTTATTTGGAATTTTATTAACACGAGAACAATGACTTCCATTATAGCATGCTAACCTTCCAGATTCTAGAGATGTTAGAGACAGTTTTTGGACAGTTGATTAAGCTTTTGCTTAACTATAGATAAGATATATGAAAATTACATTTGGAGACGGGCACAAACATTCGTAAATTTGAACATTCATGCCCATCCCCAGTATCTATGACATTTGGGCATGGTTTCAGCCCGATCTGACTGCCATTGACTGCCATTATGAAATTACCGGTAAGTTAAATATAAAAAAAAAAAGTAAACATATGTGGAGGGAAAAAATCCATTGAGGTACTGTAATTCCTTGACCCACTGGCAGCGCTCAAGAAATTTGGCACTGATCAGTCGATGCAAGATTAGCCCCGGACAGTCAGACCCATTGTGGTTGCTGTCGGACAGAAACCACTCATCTCCATTTAAAAAAAAAAAAAATGAAAAACTTCATCATACTACAGTGTCACACAAAAGTAGCAAAAATAGCTGATCTACAACTCATCGTGATGCGATATGTTTTGCGGTTGTAGATCTGCTATTTTTTTAATTAAAATCCTGAAAAGTAACAGTTTTGGACATATGAGAATTCCACTCGACAGTGACGACGTACTGTAGATCTACTGTACAGAGCCACTCAGTAAAAAAAACAAAGAGCAGTTGTTCCTTTAATTCCCACCCAGCAGTGAGTGTTAATGGTTCCAGTGAAGCTGCCCAGTGGAACACTGTGCATGTATTTGGCAGCTCTCAGGTGTGAATGTGTGTTATACAACAGGTAGTTCTGTCTCTGTCAGACCCCATGTATTTCAGGATAACAGAGAGATAACACTCGCAGAAAGGTTGTTACTTTAACTAAGAGCTAAATGCCCCACAATATGAATACATTTTTTAATGTTTATTTTATTTTATGGTGACTGTTGTATTATCACAATATTACACCCGAGGGTGGCTTTACCGTGATTATTGGCTCTCGTGTGATATTGATTAAACAATACAATATGAATGTGAATCAGGACATTGCTGCAAAGAAGACTGAACTGATCACAGACTGAACTGATCCGTGTTTTAAATGGACTCTCCTTTACATGCATTTCATGACTCTTAATTTATTATGCAGATTAGTTATACATTATGCACTTTACGTGCCTCCTAACCCTCCTCTCTTCTCCTTTATGCTCTATTTATCTCCATCTATCATTTAACCGCATTGATGGGCCTGCACGATTAAGAAGTTCACCCATGCTACTTGCAATGTGATAATGTTACGATAAAGACTGATTGATGATTGATTGAGAAGTATCCGTGGTCTGTCAAATATCCATGGATAAATAAAAGATAAACAACTCCACTCCAGGGTGCAATGCAATGAATGAAACAATGTCTGGTGCAGAGATGTAATGCCTGCAAAATCTACAGTATAGAATTGAGTGAATCCCCTCGTATTCAGGGATGAGTCATACAGGCTCAGCAGGGAGAAGGGGGGGAGAGGGGAGGGGGGCTCGTTGCCATGACAACCCATCTATGTCAATTCCAGTCTGCCAACCTCCAGATTGAGAATGCTCATCACACAGCCCCTCCCCTCCCCTCGCCACACCATGCTCTCCTCACTTTGATCCACACAGCCAGCCAGTAGTGGGGGTGAGGGAGTTCTTTTGTGTGTACGACTGAACGTGTAAGTGTGTGTGTGTGTGTGTGTGTGTGTGTGTGTGTGTGTGTGTGTGTGTGTGTGTGTGTGTGTGTGTGTGTGTGTGTGTGTGTGTGTGTGTGTGTGTGTGTGTGTGTGTGTGTGTGTGTGTGTGTGTGTGTGTGTGTGTGTGTCTGTCTGTCTTATGTGTGTGCGTGCACGTCCACGCGTCCGTGTGTGCACGCATGCGTGTGTTGCATGTGTATATAGGTCTGTATGTGCGTGTGTGTGCTCATGTTGGTACAAACAAACGTACGGGTATTTACGTGTAAGAGCGACGCGTGCACGTGTGTGTGCACATACGGTACTGTATGCAAGATGCAAGTGTGCGTGTGCGTGTGCGTGTGCCTCTCTCCACTGTGATCTCTAGTACTCACCGTGCCGTGGGCGATGGTGAGCATTCCTGCTTTCACTGAGCACTGTCTCCTCTGCCACACCTTCCTCAGCCTGTGGGATGAACAGCACCATCAACATCCAGGGACAGACACACAGCACAGCTTGTCTGCATTAGAGCTGGGATCGGGCCGAATGTTTCTGTCCGAACCCGTCCCTAGACCGATTGTGTGGTGCCCGAGTCCGACTCGAACTCGATTAATATGCGTCCGACCGACAAAATATTTTTTGTAGACATTTCGTTACACTGACACACAAACGTGTTAATGTTACAGCATAACTGTTTACACCGATTGAACTTGAGTGGACTTGAAAATGATCATGAAAAGGCATCGTTTTTGGTAGATTGTTACAGATTATACATTCTGTTATCATAATCACATTTCAGTCGTCTTACCATCGATGATTGCCAACGCAGACTATTCATCATGAGTAGCCTGTCTTAATGTGCAATTTGTGAAACACTGTTAAAGGAGCCCCATCACACTAGCGCTGATTCTTAAATAATTAACACAATATGTAAAATGATGATGTTCTAGTAATATTGTTCCTGCTGTTCTACATACTGGCAACCAGGTGAAGAAATCGTAGATAGAGGCTTTAACCTTTGCTTTTATATGAAATATTCGAGACTGTGATTTTATGGAAGATGCTTCTGAACATATTGCCAGTTTGACCACTTCAAATGCTCCGATCTTAAAATAATCACAGAAAATAGTCTATAACATGCTTCCATAGAAGACATGCATGGCTTTTATGGAATTCAAATGACTGAAATCAGTCGTGGCGACTGAGAACTTTAATCCATGCTTCTTTAATTCTGAGAAAACTGTCCTTCTGTGTGTCTGTATCCATTTTTCTCCTCGTGGATTGTCCAATCGATCGGAAATTGCACACAGGCATTGAGCATTGGCATAGGCAGGGACTGACAATTCTGAGTTTCCTACATTTCCAAATTTAAGCTGTTTATTTAAAAGAATTGCAAGTCTGCATGTAGTTGGGGCACGCGCATTCCACGGGTATAGAAATTCTGGTATAGACCAGATTTTCTGAATCAGATTATTTTAAAATGTCACATTTAGATGATGGGGTTAGAGGTTACAGATTTAAAGTGTATAGGGCTTGACTAAAATCATATTAAATTTTATATTGCTGTGGGAGATTAACCAATATGGCGTCGCCGCGGTGGCTTCCCTTTTATGTCATCATCAATCCACAGTTCCATTATAGATCAGTGGTTTAATCCCAAAAGTAATATCCAGATTACTTGACTGCATGAATGGGGCATTACAGCGTACCGCATTCAGTTCAAGGTAGCTCTCCACCGCACCGACGGCGGAAAGTGTTGGAAAGCGCCTGTTGCCGAGAATCTGCTGTTGAATGGACAGTGGATACACTGTTGCGTCGGTCGCAATTGTCGTAGGGAAGCGTTGCAAGCCTTTCGACCGCCGGATAGCAGCGGTTTGTTGTTGAAAAAGACATCAAGCCATAGGCTATAGCTCTCAGGTGCATTCAGCAACTTTTTTTTCACACCTCCCAACCGACTGATTTCCCGACTTCATTCGACTGCCAGTCTATTGTAGTCTGTTTGGTGGAGAGCTAATACCTTATCACGTGTTCATAACTCACCCATCACTCTTCTTCATCAGATAGCCTTTCTTCTCACAGCCAAACTCCTTGTTTCCCTGCAGCTGGTGCATGCTATAGCCACCCTGCTTACTCTGAGAGTCCTGCTCACACACACACACACGCACACACACACACACACACACACACACACACACACAATATGCCAATCTTATACTCATATTGCAAACAGCATAGATCTTTTAAAGGCATGCAAACACAAACGCACACACACACACACACACACACGCACGCCCACACACACACAAACACACACAAACAAACAAACACATGTGCACACACTAGGCGCACACATGTTCAAGAAACCCTTCTGTTCAAGCCAGGACACAGGATCTCTTGTTGAAAGCTAAATTGAACACGCAACTATAAAGAGAGATGAGAAACCCTACACAGCATGCTTTTTGCAACATGTCAAACATTTCAAGAGGGGCCAGGGGGTGGATGGTGGGGGGCGGGAGGTGTCAAACCACTCTAGTTATCGTCAAGCAGAACAGGATGCTAGCATGCTAAACATGCAGCGGCACTTACTCTTCTAGACTTGATTCCAGACAAGCAGAAAGCAGAGAGGGGAGATAGAGGGGACACGTGTAAGAGGTCTAACTCAGGTGCAGGTGGTGGATTGTGACAAGAGAGGGTCTACCTGTGTGTGTGTGTGTGTGTGTGTGTGTGTGTGTGTGTGTGTGTGTGTGTGTGTGTGTGTGTGTGTGTGTGTGTGTGTGTGTGTGTGGGGGGGGGGGGGGTATACAGGAAGAGTGGGCACTTCAATGTAAAATTGGCATTTTATATTAACAAGACAATTAAGGTCTAATATTTCTATAATTGCTACAAAACCTGTATATCCACTAATGATGGGCATAAAGACGTCTGATAATGACGTACCGTGCATTTTCAAATCATGTATACTTTCTTTTCATTACTTAAATGGATATTTCACTTTCAAAAAACTTTGGGTCATTTTATCTTCTACTCAGGCTTTTGTGAGTCCCCCAGACAGTTTTTAAGTTGCTTGATTCAGTACTTAGATATTTGATATTCATTTTATCAGACACGTCCCCCCTTCCTATACAAACCCATTATAACTTCAAATTAAATTTGTAACAAACAGGTTCTTGTGACTCACCCTGCACTCCTAATAAGCGAGGGGAGCGTGTTTTTTTGATCAAATACAATAAAGAAATTAAAAATGGTCTGGGGTGTTCACAAAAGCCTGAGTAGACGATAAAATGACCCAACGTTTCTTTTAAAGTGAAATATTCCTTTAAGACCATTTTCAAATATCAGATTTTGTAACGTTTAGGACACAATTTTACATTGAGGTGCCTGTGTGTGTGTGTGTGTGTGTGTGTGTGTGTGTGTGTGTGTGTGTGTGTGTGTGTGTGTGTGTGTGTGTGTGTGTGTGGTACTTGTCGGTCTGTCTGCCTACTGAAACCAGTGTTCTATTTGTGTCTAAAACTCAAGTGCTCATTGAGGGTGTGATTAACAAGACAACAACCTAGAAAATAAAGCTGTTAAATATAATTGAATAACTGTGTCAAAATGCGAGGCAGGGCAGAGGACGGCAGAACAAAGTGTGAGTTGTAGTGTTCAGGCCACAGGGGTGTGTTTTTACAGTGTTTATATCATTCTGTGCTAACATGCCTTTAAAAATTTGTTCCACCCCTCTTCTTAGCGACTTTTTCTTTGTTTCAAAATCCAGGGTTATTTTTGATTGTTGATAAATAGGGTTTTAAATGAAAAATAACATTTGAAGCAATCTTAAATAGTAACGGTGCTTTGACTGTGTACTGTCTGTTTTTACATAATGGTTTTCTTTTGGGCCTGGTCTGTTAGGATTTGTCCTGTCGTATATGTGTCTGTCTCTCTGATGGTGGGCAGCCAGTGGCTTAAAGGGTAGAGAGCCAGCCTGGGAAGCAGAAAGTCCCAGGTTCGATTCCCGTCCGCGGCAATGTGGGAGGTGTCCCCCCGCACGCTCAAGTCTGGCCACTTGGGCAACAATCAGCTGGGAGAAGCTGAAAACTTAATTTCTCCCACAGGGACAAACGGTTTTATTGTGTTGTTGTGTTTTTTATCCTCTCTTTCTTTCGTCTGGTTTTTCCAATGATATTATTTACTAATATTTACTTCCATTATGTATTTTCTTTCTTCATTATTATTATTTTTCTTGTCTTTTGTACTAGGCGATCGGTGAGAGGGAGGTGGGGAGGTTTCAAATAAAGAAAATTGAAGTACGATTATGCATTAATTGCACAATATTTGATCATGTACGTGGCCAGTTTTGACTGTCTGTCCTCTGTCTGTTTGGTCCTCATGTGCTGTATGTGCTTTCCTCCTTTTTGGACCTGATACAGTATGACTCACATTGGGCATGTCACCCACAGCTTGTAAGTTTTGGCCTAACCAACGTGGCACGGCTCTGCTCTGCCCTCCTACCTCCTTCTGGTCCAGCTGGAGGGAGGACTTGATGAGATCTCGGAGGGCCGTCAACTGCTTCTTCTCCTCGTCCTGAGTCTGTTTGATCTGAGGACGGCCAAAAACACAGGAGGGTTTTCAGTCCGGCTGAAAAGCGCCTCGCCCCCAAGATCTATCAAAACTCGAGGCCCAGTTAACCCATTCGATCCGGGAACGGAATCTGTGTCATTTTAGATTTGAGCTATAACCATTATTTTATACTTTGGCTATTCAAAAACAGCAGACATACAAGCTCATAGCTCATGAGCTTGTAGATCAGCTATTTTTGAAAAATCTTTGTGCAAATATATATATATATATATTTTAAAGCAAACATTGTAACACAAGTCTTTGCTTCTGGGGGTCCCTGGAACAAAATATTTGACAAATGTTTGCTTAAAAATATATATATACAAAGATTTTTGCACACATTTTCACGATTTTTCAAAAAATAGCAGATCTACAAGCTCATAGCACGGCACTCGGTGCCACGCTATGAGCTTGTAGATCTGCTTTTTTTGAAAAGCCAAAGAAATCTAAAATGTCAAAGATGCGTGCCCGGATTTAATGGGTTAAGCTCACTATGGTCCGAGGCTAAGACCACTGGGGATTCAGTTGTATTTTTTTTAAGTATATACCACTAGAACATTACTTCATTTCTCAATGAAAGCCTTTGCATACATACCACAGTTTAGAGACATAATAACATAAATGCATGTGCTCCTGTTCATCCATCCATCCACCCACGCACAACACACTCAGCAGAGTTACACACAATCTGCCCTAAATCCTGATTTATACTTAAGTTTCTTGCTGGTGTTGCGTGCCGTAAATAGCAGACATAAAAGCTCACAACATATCACATTTGTGACGCGTTGCGAGCTTGTAGATCTGCTATTTACTGAGCACGACACCGGCACGCAAATACTACGCATAACTGAGGCTTTACGCGGCCGAATCCACTCCACAAAAAATAAAAGCAGGCGTCAGAATAAACAACAGAATGAGATGAAGAGAATGTCTTGACTTGGAGGTTATTTACGTTGTAGAGATCAGCTGCCAGCTTCTCAATGTACTGTTTGAGCTTATCTGCCGTCTTCAAGCCGTCTTGGAAGAAACTGAAAGAAGACAAAGAGAGGGAATATGAGAGAAGAACCCACTGACATTATCTGTCCTTTCAAAGGGCGGACGGACAGAGATGTTTCGGTGGTCCCTGTCCTCCACAAAGGGACCTCCGCTCCCTGTGTGGAGGACATTATGGTTGGTCATAAGGTAAAGTAAGAGGGGGGACAGAAACTAGGGTTGGGATCCGGAACAAGATCCAGCCTTGAGGAACCCGGAACTCGGTTCCATCACATTTGGAACAGTTTACGGAACCAGGTTTTTAGTCACACTGTCAGAGCTGGTATGTGGACTTCATGTCTGCTATACAATTACATTACCGGTGGTTCACAAACTTTTACATTTCAAGGACCGCCCATAACTCTGACAGTGTACACATGGAACAAATGAATGGGTCCATTTGGAACCCCCTATAGGAATCATTAAAGGGAACCGTTAAGGAATCGGACCGGAATCATTTAAGGAACCAGAATCAATAAAATCCTAAAGGATACCAACCCTAGACAGAATGATAAATAATAATACTAGTGGTGCAGCTTATGTTTAATGTATGGCCACGCTCTCTCTCTCTCTCTCCCCCCCCTGGTGCCTTTGGATCTTGGCAAAGACATTTGGACTGCTGGCTGCTGCATCAGATTTGTAGAGCTGCTGCTTAGCACATCCTGCTATCCATTATGGATCTGGACTGTGGCACATACGCACCTCCATTGCAGCCTGTCACCCACAAATCTCCCTGTAATGATCTCTCTCTCTCCCTCTCTATCACCTCTCTGTTCCCGCTTCCCATTTCTGCCCTTTTTCCTTGCTTATTTATCTATCTATCAGGGACAGTGCACATTAATCAACATGTCAGTTTTCACATCCATGTAAATGAGACAGAGTTAGCCAAAAGCTAATTTTCATCTGTAGTCCCTACACAAGTGGTGATATAGCTATCCATACAAAAACAGACATCAATACAATACAAGACAAGTAGACATAGTACAGGAGACAGAACAATTACAGTAAAGAGAAAAACATACAGACAGTTTTGTTTGTGTTCAGATGTAAACATGAGTTACTCAACCAATCAGATATGGACCAGTTAATTTATCTGCTGCTAGTTGTTTGTTTTCAGCATGTATATAAAGAACTGTGTCATCAGCATACATTTGTATGGAGACAGTTGGACAGACAGAAGGCAGCTCATTAATATACAAACTGAACAAAATAGGGCCCAGTAAATTGATCCCTGAGGAACTCCAATATTACAGTTAAGATATGTCGACAGAATATTACCAATACGAACACTTTGCTTCCTATTTGTTAAATATGAATTCATCCATTTGACTGCTTCAGTGGAAAAATTTAAAAAGGAGAGTTTTGACAGGAGTACCTGATGGTCTACAGTGTCAAAAGCCTGTTTGAGATCCAGAAATACTGCACCCACTATATCACCTTCATCTAACCTTGACTTTACACTTTCGAGAAAGTAACAGTTTGCCGTTTCTGTTGAATGGTTGGAGCGAAAACCGAATTGCAGTGGGTACAAAGGAGTGTGGCCTGTGTTCAAATGAGCTTTATCCCCACCTCCCCCACACACACTCTTGGAACCTCCATTACTCTGCCCAACCCTCCTTCATCCTAATCAGTCCAGTGCTCTGTGGCTGTAAGTGAGGTCATGATGTCCTTGTAACACGTGTGTCAGCCTGTATGTACGAGCCAAGTCATATTTATTGCGATTAAAGTCATGCTGTTCCCTAATAAAATGACATCATCTAGAGCAGTGGTTCTCAAACTTTTTCAAGTCGCGGACCCCCATCTGAAAATGTGTTCTGCCAGGAACCCCCAAAAGAGAAGCTTTTTACCCCTTTTCTCCCCAATTTATTCGTTATGCCAATTGCTTCGTCCCCTCACACATTTCTGTGTGGTCACTGCTGTCGTATCCTACTGGCTCACCTGCCAGTGAGGAGCCCCCGCCGGGAGGACGGAGAGCCTTTTACTCCTCCCGCCCAACACTCCCTGCTGACAGGTGCCGCCCCAGCCAGCTGTAGGAATACATGCAGAGACACCCTCCCCGCCCCCCCTCCCCCGAACACGGGCCAATTTATGTTCTCCACAAAGCCGGCTGCACCGCGGTGGATTCAAACACCGAGGTGGTGGGCAAATACTTTTACCACTGCGCCACCCGAGCGCGTATATCTGCTATTATAAAATATGGTTAAAGTGGTTAAAATTATTGTGATGCTATATTAACTACTTTTGCTGGGGACCCCCTGGTACCCCCTCAAGGACCCCTGGGGGTCCCCGGACCCCACTTTGAGAACCAATGATCTAGCGAGACAGTCCGTCAACCAAAACTCAAAACTGATGCTTCCTTCATCTGTTTTCCTCACTATCTTCTGGTGCTTCTATAGCCTGTCAGCGTCACAGCGCTTCTATCCGTCAAAGGGCCCGAGGTTGAGTCAATTACCAGGAAGCTGCATTGTTTTGGAACCCAGTGTTATGACAGGACCTAGCAACAGTAGAGAGAAGATTTGTCATTCTGTCATAGGGCCGGCGTCCTCGAGCCACGGCCTGCCGGCGGCACGCCCACAATTTACCCAGAAAACCCCACAGCTGTCAGAAGGCGTCTATGTTGATGATGGTGGAGCCATCATCAGTATTCATGAGGGGCTGCGTATGACCCCCGCATCCGCGAGATCTAATGGATCACGCAGATATGAGAGGGAAGACCTCCAAGATCTGATGGATCACGCAGATGAGAGACAATGGAGAGAGGAAATAGTACCAAAGAGGGAACGAGTGAGGAGAAAGAGAGAGAAATTAGAAAGAGACAGACAGAAGCAGAAAGAGACACAGACTCAACCCTACAACCCATCCCGCTCACTCAGATCAGCTAACACAGGGAAGCTGTCAGAACCTTCCCTAAAACATCCGGGACAACACTCCACACATGTCCCAGACTCAGCTCCCGTCTGGCTCCCAAACTGTGGAACAAACTCCTCATTGCAATTAAAACTGCAGACTCACTCGTCACTCCCAGTCCCAACCTTCCGCCGTAATCTGAAGACTCACCTCTTCAGACTCCACCTTAGCCTGTAGCACTTGCCTTAGCACTTGCCCTAGCCTTGACGACCATGCAGGCTTATGCAAAGGATAAAATGTAATTTAGATAGCATGTTATGTAGACATATGCCAGATCCAGATTGTAGACCTGGCATCCTATAGTTTGTATAGTTTCAATGTACAGATTATATATATTTTTTGATATTATACTGTTTAGACTGATGATAGGTTCTTGGTTTACCTATGATCCTAGATTACTAGTTCTATGCATTTTATGTATTACCTCGTGTTTACCTTGCTTACTGTAAATAGCTCTGGATTAAGATCGTCTGCTACATGGCTAAATTGTAAAATGGACACAGAGAGAAAGACAGGGGGAGACGGACGGATGGACAGACGGACAGATAGAGAGACAGAGCAAAGGGGACAGATACAGAGACTGAAAGAGAAAAAGCAAGAGACAGAAGGGGGGGAAGTGCACACACTGCATACACATGCAGTGCGACATCCCCTTTCACAGCCAATGCACATCAAAATATGGAGTGTTCCTTTATGAAAGAACACTCCAGAATTTGCCCTGTAGAGTCGTGTTTTTTTGGAAAAACAACAACACACAAAACCCTGTAGCTGTGATACATGTGATCTATGGGATGGCCCTAAACACATTAGGTGGTTAATGAGGCATATAATATGGATGAAGGGGGTACGTACTTGCACTGTGCGTGGTAATACTTTATGAGGTTCTGGAGGAGGTCCACCCCTTTCTTGGTCTTGATCTCGTTCACTTTGATCAGGTACTGCAAAAGAGAAGACAACGATGGAGAGGATTTAGTCAGCATTTTACCATCCAAAGTCTGTTTAAAAGGGTAACAAGCCTGACTTTATACTTGATTGCACGCCGGTGGCGCGCGACGGTAAGCTCACACGTCGCAGCGAGCTTATTAGATTTGTTCTTTTCAGCACACGACAACGGCACACAACCTTAGGGTGTGATGATTACCTGGTTCCAGATCTGAGGTCTGATGTTACCCCTCTTCAAAGGCTTTTTGTTTGAGATAGGTGATTCCACATTGTGGAAGTTATTGCACCTTTTCTTTTTTGTAGAGTTAGTTGATGGCACTTTACTAAGGTAAGTGGAGAACATAGAACCCGGGGAACATAAGGGAACATCTGTTTGCGCAAGATGCGCAAACAGATACAGTAAAAAACATTTTAATTCAATACAGTTACTCAATATATTAACAACAGCCTTCAGGAGACTTCCGGATTGGCGATGTATGTAGTGGAGAGACGACTGGTCATTGACTCATTGATTGATTTACCAACGAAATTCAAATGTCTGTGGAAAAATGTACGTGAAATCTAAAAAATTAATCCCAATAAATGGAAAACGGTCTTAGTTTGTGTACAATAATATGGCCAAAGCTGTGAACAGACAATGATGACAGCGGCTACGTCAACACATGTCCTTTAAGTCCTTTAAGCTGTGGTGATTTGCAAGGTTTTGTTGAAGACAGTCATGAACATTTTGATGGTGATAATCCCATCAGAGAGCATATCGTCTCTGTCGGGTGGAAAGACAGATTGAGTCAGGATTGTCTCGACACTGTGGGAGTGGAGATCAGACAGGCGAATGTAGTGATAGTCGTACAAAAAAACACTCAATCCCTGTCGCCTCGTTCTCAACACAATTTCAAATGAGTGATGAGGGCTTTGTTTTCATTTTGTTCACAAAAAAAACAACACAAAAAAGGAAAATGCTATAGGCCATGAGAGGAGTTGTTTTGGTGGCTGTGCATGTGCTTAAATCTGTCTGTCTGAAGATAGACAGACAGCGAACAGGGAACTCTCCAGATTAGATGAAACACATGCCAACCAACACCAGTGAATAAAAGGAGATAAACTTATAAACTGAGCTGGTCCCTTAACATGATGCCACTTTCTTATCTTCAGCTCTGGATTATTATTTATGTATTTATTTTTTAACAATCCCCTCCTGAGGTTTCAAACACCCTCATACAGTTCCCCTTGACTGCTTATCATGCACTAAAACTAAGTGTGTGTGTGTGTGTGTGTGTGTGTGTGTGTGTGTGTGTGTGTGTGTGTGTGTGTGTGTGTGTGTGTGTGTGTGTGTGTGTGTGTGTGTGTGTGTGTGTGTGCGCGTGTTCCCCTTTTGTCTGTGAGTGCTGCTCAGTGGGACAGGAGATTATCCACATTTTGTCTGTTGCCCTGTGTGGGTTTTAGAGTGTTGAGAGGCATGTTTCAGCTCTTTGTGTGCACCATGCAGTAAGGCTCACGGCACTGCCAGGGCCTAGTGGGCACAGAGAGACACACAGAGAGAGAGAAATAACAGAATAACACAGCCTGCTGAGCACTGCCTTTCCTCACAGCGTAGGATGAAAGAGTGAGATAAACGAGGAGAGAGCTTCCTCTAATCTGGTGGTTGAGAATGAGAGAGTGAGAGAGAGAGAGAGAGAGAGAGGATAAACAGTCAAATCTAGACCAGCAACTATCAATTATTTTTTAAGCGATTGTACTATCAACTCATTTTTTGAATAATTGAGAAGTCTGATTAGTCCGATTTAAAGACTCGTACATACTAAATCATATGTATTTTATGTTTATGTGTATACAGTATATTTAAATGATTATATTTAGATGTCACCAGTACTTAAGCCTAAAAATTATTACTAATAATTGGGGACATATAAAATATCCAATATACCATACATTTCCCCCATATTTTAGGGCAGCGGTGGCCTAAAGGTTAGAGGAGCGCACTTGTTGCCAAAAGGTTCCCGGTTCGATTCCTGGACCAACAGGAAAGATCTGGGTGGGGAAGTGAAAGGACACCACTCCCCCCAACACGGCTGAAGTGTTGGGGGGTGAAGTATCTGTCTATGTGCAGGGCGTTGCTACTAAATAAAGAACAAACAAAAAAAAGGTTTAATATAATGTACTGTCTTGGGTTAGGAACAAAGCTCTGCTCAAGTGAAGAGCAACTGAACATTTGAGTTTCTCCAGAAGCCCTTTAACATGGAAGAGAGACAGTCAATGATGTTAACTAAATGCTTGTGTTCATATCACACACCATATGCACTCCTCTCCTGTTACTTTCACCAGCAAAAAAATGATTTATAATCTACTAGTTCAATTAACTGTCGCAGCCCTAGTAAAATCACACACTTTCACGGTTAAAAAAACACTGCAGACTTGTGCAGAGAGGGAGAGACAGCAAGAGCGTGTGTGTGTGCGTGTGCGTGTGCGTGTGCGTGAGTGTGTGTGTGACAGGAATTAGGTTAAGGGGACTGAACAGAGGGTTCTACACAAATAACAGCAGCTCTACTGTTTCCAACAAATACAAGAACGCTCGCCCCAAAACACGCTCAACCCAGGTCAAATCCGTCGACCTCAGAACAGTCACCACCAGGTATTCCTAAATGTAACCTCAGTAAAACTATGACTAAACCTAACCTTCTTCCTAAACGTAACCTCAGCAAAACGATACCTAAACCTAACCTTATTCCTAAACGTAACCTCAGCAAAACGATACCTAAACCTAACCTTATTCCTAACCTTAACCTCAGTAAAACTATGCCTAAACCTAACCTTATTCCTAAACGTAACCTCAGTAAAACTATGCCTAAACCTAAATGTATTCCTAAACGTAACCTCAGTAAAACTATGGCTAAACCTAACCTTATTACTAAACTTAACCTCAGTAAAACTACCTAAAGCAAACCTTATTCCTAAACTTAACATCGGTAAAACTATGCCTAAACCTAACCTTATTCCTAAACGTAACCTCAGTAAAACTATGCCTAAACCTAACCTTATTCCTAAACTTAACCTCAGTAAAACTATGCCTAAACCTAACCTTATTCCTAAACTTAACCTCAGTAAAAGTATGCCTAACCCTTACCTTATTCCTAATCTTAAACTCATTAACACTATGCATAACCCTAAACTTATTCCTGACCTTAACCTCGCTAAAACAAATACAGGAATACAAGAACCGCTGGGGGTGAGCCGTCCACGGAAAGAATGGGGGCGTGTGCGTTTTGGGCCGAGCGTTCCGGTTGCCTTTCCAGCAGCCTTGTTGGATGTCAGTCTGGGAAAGGACAGTGAACACAGACCCCTTTATCATCAGAAAAATAAAACAATGGGCCGTCCACACCAAGCATGATAGCTATAACTATAAATAGGGCTGTCACCATCCAATAATCTAAATAAATAAATGTACTATGGCCAAAATAGGCCATATTTACCGGTAATCATTTTATACTTTCAAAAAGAAGTTTCAAATAGGGGAAATGGCTTGGACAGAAAAAACTGTAAAAGCAACAGTAACCCAACACCAGCAGTCTGTCTGATCTCACTGGGGTAGAAAACATTTCCTCAAATCATAAATAAACTAGTACTGTACAGTACATGATTGGAGCTCTGCGTGAGGCATTGAAGTGCATCAAATAAACCTCCGTTTATTTGACGTTAACAGGGAATGGAGGAGTATGCAGCATCAAACAAACATTCACCATTTAGAGTTTTTTTTTGCACTGCAAAGCAAATAGCGTTTTGCACTGCTTTTACGAGGCACATAGTACTATATTTTTACATTTTTATATTCAACGCTGACTCACCACACTTGTCTCCAAATAGAGCAGTACTACTGCCAAGGAGAGGTCATTCAGTGTCAAGATAAAACGGACACATTCAAAACCAAAACAACTTCACCAGACCAGCAGTGTCAATCAAGCGGAGATAAGCAATTTAGCTTTTGAACCCGCATCAATTAGTTATGAATAGTATTACTGTCTGTGTATGACTAATCAGCTGTATAATATGAGTCCCATCTGTCACGTACAGTAAACTGAATTCTCATTGACAATATTTTTTCAAAGTTAGAATCACTTTGACACATTATTCGTTTAAACTAGAGTTGTTCCGATACCGATCGGTATCGACGAGTATGCCAGTCTATGCCATTCCCATACCACGTCATTTATCACATGATATGTAATTTACAGTCATATTTGAATGCTTCAGTTGATGTTGCACGACTGTTTTATACTCTTACTGTACTATTTGCATTATCATTTTACTAACTTGTAGCTGCACATTAACAATTATTAGTGGATTTTTGATTTATTCCTAGATCAGTGGTTCTCAAACCTTTTAATTTCAAGGACCCCCCATTACTCTTAGGGACAGGTCGATTTTTAAAGAAGGGTACCCCTGGAGAAAATGTATGTGCCCTGATCTAAAATGCCATGACCCTCCCTTGGACTAAAAAAAAAGATCAATGACCCTCCCCAAGTGATTAAAAATATATATATTTTGGAGAGAAATGAAACAGACTCCAGTCACTTTCAGTTTAAAGCACTGCAGAGGGGAGGTGTTGTGTGTCAGCTGATGCTCGTTGACGCTCGTTAATGTGACATGCGTCAAAGCAGTTATGCCAGTCTGCACTCTCAAATAGGCCTACATCTAAGATTGTTTACATGGTATTATACTGTATCTGGTATTATAGTCATTATATTATTTTTTTGAGCTGTTGGAAATAACTAGGCTGCACTTGGTTCGTAAAGTCCAGATGACAAAAATATGAGTTTTGTGGAATATATAGTTATGCAGTGTTATATTATATTATATTATATTAGTTATATTAGTGTCTATCTGTCCTCTGAAACAATGGGTTTATAGTTAGTGAGAACTTCACTTCTCCCTTAAGCTTGCACAAATGTATTTATTTGTGTGTACAAAGCACTTTGTAATTGTTTTTTAAAGTGCTTTATAATTGTTATTTTAAACTAAAGATGATGGCCAATGTTGATGATACATGAGAAAAGAACATTAATAATGTATCATATCGATATCATATGCCCAACATCATGTATGTATCGTGAAATTAGTGTTATCTTGACACCCCTAACACCAGTTTTACACACGCACACAGCATAGTGTGTATTTAAGGGAGGTTTTAGGACATCAAGGTAAATACAGGCTTTTATTTGATCTATGATGACGCATCAATGTTGTCAGTTACTTGGAAGTCGGACATCCGACTCCGAGTCAGACATCCGACTTCCAAGTAACTGACAACATTGATGCGTCATCATACATCAAATAAAAGCCTGTATTTACCTTGATGTACTACAAAAACACACTTAAAAGAGGATATCTCTGTGTTGGCAATTGGTATAACGCATCTCTCTAATATGCCTAACACCTTTTGAGTGTTGCTTAATTGTTCAACCACCATCGTTACGACGCTGAATAGATTTGACTGGGTCGTTCACACTTGCTGTGCGTTGATGGCTTGTTAACGACCGTCATTGATTCTAAATAGACCAAGGTGTTACTAGATTTGAATCCTTTGTATCATTTGAAATAGAGAGGGGTCATTGACCACTGTTCTGCTGTACTAAAAATGTATATAAAAAACTGACTATTTTATCAATTCAAAATTGCATGACCCTCCCTTGGATTCAAAGTAAAATTAGCTGACCCTCCCTTGTATTAAAATTAGAAAGGCATGACTCTCCCCTATTTTCCTCCAGGGACCCCCTTCTGTAAATTTCGACTGGTCCCTAATTCCTTTGCCTACTCTGGAGGCGAGGAGGGAGGAGGCTAGCCTCGCGTAGCCAGACTATATCACTGTGTGGATATGAGTCTGGTGCTTCCATGAGGACGTTTTTTTTCCCAAGGGGTGGGATCAAAACAATGGCCCTCGACGCAATTGGTTAGACCTACAACCAACTACCAATTACAGTCTCCCATATTTGAATCCTGGGCCCTGATTGGTCACCCACGTCTTCTGGAGCAGGAAATGGATTCTCTATGGAGCGGTGCCAGACCCAAATCGCAGGGTGCAATTTTTTTTTACACTCGCAGATTCGTCTGGTCCCAGGCTAGGAGGAGGCCACTCAAAGAGAATTCAATCAACTACTGAGAGAAGGGACCAGTCCAATGATCCAGAGTCTGTCCACAAACACAACTCGCTACAATTTAAAGAAATGGGAGGCTCACACAACCTGTGAGTCACATGCAAAGGCACCAGATGTCCTTCCTCCCAAGAGCATACAAACTTTACCAGAATGAATAGAAACTTTTTTATTGTTTGATGTGGTTTGATGTGTTTTAAAAAAAAAATAATTATGTTTTCTTAGAGCGGTCCTCTTAAATCTGTGAGAAACATCATAAATCATACAATGATGTTTTCTAATAAAACTTGAACAGGTAACCTTCATATCAGTCTTTTAATCACCTATTAAAAAATTGTAGATCTTTTTTAGCTTTTTTTTAAAAAAGGTAGTTTTTGTCGAGTGACTCCACCGTGCATCGAACGTATCAATTTGGCCTTTTCCACAGCAGCCCCCCTTTGTGCTCTGCTGCTCAGCTCCAGGAGCTACAGTAAAGGGTCTAAACATGCCAATGCCAACCGTCTGATGCTGACCTCACACATCTGCAGCTGGAAGAGACGGCGTTCCTTCTCCATCTCCTCTGCGATCTCGGCCCCCGTGATCTCTGTGCGGATCATTCCATGCTGCTTGGCGTGCTCTCGCTTCTCCTTCTCGATCTTTGTACTGACGCAGAGGAGAGGACAGAGGTCAGAGGTCAGACTGAATCTCCTGCCAGCACGTACAGTAGCTCTGACCTGGACTATAATGTACACTCCATCATACCAAAAGGGTAAGAGGTAAATGTAATTTTCCCCATCTCTTTTGTACATATAGTGTTAGTATTTGTTGATGACATTGCATTATTGTATTAATTTTGTATACTTTGTTGATGAATTGAATACATAGGACCACAATGGAAACAAGTCCCCAGAACTGTTTTGTGTTATCCTTTTAGCCTTACTGTCTTACTGTACCACATGCTGTTTGCATCCCTGACAAAATAAATAATCAATCAATCAAACAAACTGTTTAATTCAACTCCTACACTGATTGATTGATTGATTTGAATTTATTTGGTGATAAAAAAATCTGAGTGTTCAAATTACTCTGAGAGTGTACAAACGGATCCTTACGGGTGCACTCTCACACTCTCAAGAGTTAAATGAACACTCAAAATGTTCCAAGTGTAAAGCGTGTGGAATTGTGCATGGCAGGGGAAGTCTGCATTATCACCGGTTACTAGATCCACTCATAAACTATAACGAACTGGGAACAATCCCAAACACGTACAGTCAGATGATGTAATGCAACTAGGACGACAACACTGACTGAAATACTTACAACTTGGCCTCGTAGTCTTTCCACGCTTTGTCAAAGGGCTTCTTTATGTCCTGCAGAGAAAAGGGAGCACACAGAAACATCAACAAACTGCACACACACACACACACACACACACGGGGGTCACTAGGGGGCCAGAGTCATAACGGTCCAGTCAAAGTCTACGCTCTGCATCTAATTTATGTCCGGGGAAGACCAGTAAATGGCCACGCCCCTCCTTGTTCCCCCCAGCCCCATGGGTTCATGACCCATTAATGTGCAGAGCTGTCTTCAAGCACGCCACAAGGACAGGCTATTACACTTTACAGTGAGATCTTTTAAACAGAGGCAGACCCCCAGACCCCCCCCTCCCCCCATCCTGTTTTTCTCTCTGTTACAGACGCTCAAACTACAAATCACAGACACACACACAAGTTGGAGGTAGATTAGAGATTTGCTGACATGTGCACACACCCCCCCACACACACACAATGCATACAGACGTCAAGGGATAAATGAAGAGATGTGCTGACACACACACACACACACACACACACACACACACACACACACACACACACACACACACACACACACACACACACACACACACACACACACACACACACACACACACACACACACACACACACACACACACACACACACACACACACACACACGTCAAGAGATGAATGGAGAGATGTGCTGAGTGGGCTTCTATTTCCCCTCCTCCCGTCTCATCCCATGGGGGGCCAGGAAGAGAGAGAGAAAGGGAGAGCGCACAGAGAGAGAGAATGAGAGAGAGGAGAGAGAGTATGAGAGCCTAGGGAGAGGAATGTTCTGTCCAGTCAATCTTACCCCTTTCACGCCTTTCAGGTCCCCCTTCAGCAGTGAGTCCAGGGTGAAGATGACATTATGGCTGAGGCTCTGGAGCTGATGGGGGGGAAACACAATAACACATTGCAGTCAAAACACAACAACACACTCTACACGAGGTAGCACAGAACTGTGTGTTGCAGTCCTAGTTTCATGACATTAAAGGACGACTTCAGCCATTTTCAACCCATCTTCAAATAATTGGTCCTCACTAATGCTCATGAAAAGAATAATGGTGCTATATTATAATGAACATTAGTGAGGACCAACTACATGAAGCAAATGGGTGAAGTTGTCCTTTAATAACTATCAAATTATTAAATTGAATATAATATTTCTTAATGAATATAATGACTATAGAAAATTATTATAGGAAATGGGACACATGAGACATTTTCTTTCATTCCAATACCAGTTGTGATGAAAACAGGAATTTATGTCAAATCCAAAATCCGGTAGGATTATAGATTAGCCTTGTTGAACATACAAACAAGAGCTTGGTGCAGCATCCAGCCCTCATAGTAACAGCACTGGTGGAGAAGGAATCCTTTAAGCAATGGAGCACTGGTGCATTAAGTGTTGCCTGTAGCCAGAGAGATGTTAACGGATACAGAGGATGCAGCCAACCAACCAGCAGCACTAATAAATGCAGTTCAGCAGCCTACATTGTGCAGACTATTATTAAGCCCTGATGTAGCTAGTAGCTCAGGTTGCCACCAGGCTCAGCAGCCCTAACAGTTAGGATCAGCGAGGTCATATACAACTGTGCTAAGCATTTAAATCCCTGTTCTCCACAGCCAAGTACATGCACACGCGTGCACGTGAACACACACACACACACAAGCGCGCAGAGCAGTGGTGAAGGAAATAAACAACACTTAATGGGCGCTAATGTGCTTCTTAAGTGCCTCTGCTGCATATGGCCAACGTCAGAATCAATCTCTCCCTCAGGCTGGCTAGCTGCCTGACTGCTTGCTGGTGGTGGTGTACTTTCATCAGAGCCTGAAGACCATCTCTCTTTCTCTCTCTCTCTCTAGATCTTCCTCATCTTCTCCCTCTACTAGATGACAACTAGGAGGAGTAATGGCTGATAAGTGGGCTGATAACACTAGAGGTTCTGCTATTCTGGAACCGGTCCTTGTGAGAAGAAATTATGCCGTGCCTAAAGCTGAAAAGCTTTAAAAAAAAAAAATTACATATTTTCAATTCACATCAACACTTTTTTCCCCAGTTGAATTTTTTTTTCGGGTCGAGCGAAAGGTTCGTGCGAAGTATAACCTATATAAATGAGTCTTCTTTGGTCAATGTGATGTTTACATTATTGACTTTTGCGCTGAAGTCAAATAACACGTGTCGGGGAAACCCAGGGCGCCAGGCTTCATTCGTCAATAATCGTTCACAGTGAACGCACACGCCATGGGCCCTCAGGGGCCACTGTTATTGAGGCTAAAAGAGATATTCAATAAAATACTCAAAATACCAGTTATTATTTTCACCACTGTAACAGGCAATTACTGTATGTGAACAACCTATATACAGTAGGCCAAGGGTTCCCTAACGTGTCAGTGCCGCGACCACCCAAAATAATAATATTTCAACTGGGGACCCCCACCCTGACAAGCACTTGGAATAGCAGATCTACAAGCTCACAAAGCCGCGCGCCGTGAGGCGTAGTGAGCTTGTAGATTGGCTATTTTCACATTGTTTGCCTCTTTCTTACGTGATATTTGACAATTTGGTATTAAAAAGGTCTTAAAAGTCCTTAAATTGTCACTTTAGAAAGGTGTGGATAGCCTGTAAACACAACACAACATACAGTATGTTGGTGTGTTTACTGCTGAGTGACAAAACAATGTTTCAAGCAGTAGTTCACCCAAAAAAATACATTTTTTTTTGTTTTTGTCACATTCCTAAACCAATAATCTGACACCGGTCATCAAATTATCGGTTTAGGAATGCAACAACAACAAAAAAATCTCATGAATTCAAGGCTTCATGTAATGGGGTGTGTAATTGATAGAAAATAAGCAATTTTTTGGGTGAACTACTCCTTTAAGCTAATCATCTGGGGACCCCCCAAAATACCGACCCCCAGTTTGGGAACCACTGCAATAGGCAGTGTGAACAGGTGGCCGATTTAAGGTTTTAGGACACACACACACACACACACACACACACACACACACACACACACACACACACACACACACACACACACACACACACACACACACACACACACACACACACACACACACACACACACACACACACACACACACACACACACACACACACACACACACACACACACACACACAGTTGCTGCTCGTGCCACTGAGAGTATTTATGGAGTCTAATCTCGCTGCCAGCCACACAGGAAGGAAGAGAAGGAGAGAGAGACCTAGAGAGAGAGAGAGACCGGGCTCTTCTTCCAACAACAATCACTCACAGTGGATTCAAACAGGACACACTACTCAACAGAACGGCCAGGGGGAAATCCACAGCAGCCAGATAAGACTCCTGTCTGAAAAAACAAGCCCAAGAAGAGGCTAAAAGCTGGACACATGCAGTGTAGTAGTCAGCTACACTGTCTGCCTACCATGGCTCTGACACGGCAGCCTGGTACCAGTGTTGCCATGTCTGCTTATTATAAGTATTATAAATTTATATATATAGTATGACTATTGGGTTGCGTTTTGTTTGGCTTGTTTTTAAAGTGTAGTTATTTGGGCTTGCTTCCAATTTCTTTGAATTATTGTTTAAACCAGTTCTCAAACATTTGCATGTCAAGGACGCCCAAATTCAAGTATTTCTCCGCATACGCCCATCTGAAAGAATGTTTCAAATATATTCCAAATATTTCACTTTTTCTTTTCGAAAAATATCTTTGAAAATAGCAGATCTATAAGCTCACAACTGTGACTTGACATGTGACGGCTATTTTCAAATAGCCAATGTATGTAGTATATAGGTTTAAACTTAAGTGCATGTAGCCTAGGCGCTTCTTTTGGGCTTGTTTGCATAGACCTGGCTGCTAATTTCTCTCACAAAATCTGGGAACAGTGCCTGGTACTAAGGCTGGGACGGATGGCCGTCAATCGTGCGACTGTCATCGAGACGCACGCAAAACGACTGTCATAATCTGCATTAATTAAGCTGAAAATGAACGCTCCTTGGTCACTTGTTTTGGTTCACTCAACGTCCTGTGTATGTGCAACATTTTACAACAAATGCATGGCTTTTTAAAATCACTTGACAACAAGGCAAGCGCCTCAAAAGTGAATCACTAATTGAACTAGTGTCCATGCAAGTCACAGCTTCTCCGTCTGAGTTTAATGTGCTTCACCGGTTAGCAGGCTACAAGCTAACTACTGAGTTCTTCTCCCTGGATGCAGCATCCAGCCCTCATAACACTGGTGGAGAAGGGATCCTTTAAGCAATGGTGCACTGGTGCATTAAGTGCTGCCAGTACCACTTATGATGTTCAGGATAAATATCCTGATTATTCAGTCAAAGGAGTTCAGAGGTGGAATAACCATGGAAATAACAGAACAGATCTGTCATATTATCTATCCAGGAGGGGCATTAGCAAAGCCACATATAGCCACTAGCCAAGTGACGTTAGCTACTAGTGCTGCTAAGACAATGTCAATATGACAATGACAATGTCAATATTTGAGACTATGTCAAACTTCCTCCGGCTTTCTCTTTCAGACATGCACCTAGAATGAAAGATAAACCATTACGGAGCTACCTGCTCCCACCCCCCTTCTAAAGAGTATTCTTGGCTTCACCGCGGGGAACTGTGGGGAACTTTAGATGTGGTCGCAACCACTGTAAGAGCAATGTCAAAACAAACAGCTTTGTGGAAGTTTTTTGTTATAAAAACCTACCAGGTCAAACGTTTTGCAAGTTGTAACACATCTTAACGTGGTATAGAGTGACTATAGAGTGTGAATGTGGTGGTTTTTACATTGGATGCACCAATCGCAGACGTGGAGTGAGACTGGTTGAACACTAATATTGTTGCTGTTGGGCAGAAAGTAAACCTTGTATCTCCATACAGTATTTCAACTTTTTAGCTTTTTTTTGGTAAATGAATAGGTAACACTTTACTTGAGGGGGCAAATTCATACACATAATTAAACCTTCATTGTGATGAATTTATCATGAACTCATCATTTATTCCTGGTCTTCACAATTAACTAATGGTGAACTAAACCAAGTATTTTTTTTAATTAGTTAGACGTTACCCCACAGTTCCACTTCAATGCCCAGGGTGGGTGCTCATAGGCAGGTAGGAGTAGAGAGGAGGGTCGGTCTCTGGTGGTTGTTCAGAGACCGACCCTCCTCTCTACTCCTACCCGCCTATGAGCACCCATCCTGGGCATAGAAGTGGAACTATGGAATAACATCCTTAACTAATGATATATTACACTTGGTTAAGTCATAGTGACTTCACCATTAGTTAATGTTGAGGACCAGAAATGTATGTATGAGTTCATTATTAATTCATCATTAATTAAGTGTTAATTAAGTGCATGAATTTACCCCCTCAAGTAAAGTGTTACCCATTAATGCCCTACTTCGTCACACTACAGTGTCACAGAAAAGTAGCAAAAATAATAGATCTTCAAACTCACAACGTGTTGCAATGGTACACGTTGTGAGCTTGTAGATCTGCAATTTTTGAAAAATGTGAAAGTGGTTAAGTGTGTCTTAACCGTAACAGTTTTGGACACATGAGATTTCCACCCAACAGCGACGATGTTAACCCCAATTACCCTTTGGCAAATCACTGCAAAGCAGCTGGAGACACCAATTCTCAAACTCTTTCAAAATCATGGCCATCAAGGTTATCCCCAAGTCGGTGGGATGTGGTGATAAGACTTAAAACGTCTGCTCCAAAGAGAAACATACTGGTTAATAACCCTGGCCATCTCCCACTCTTTCCTTGTTATGTTTCCCGGTAGTCATTTAAAAATAATCGTAGGCCTACTGCTTTCATGTAGTGGAGCTGGGCTCCTCCATACTGGGAATGGAGATGGGAGACAAATCTTGCATAGGGGTTCCTGACACTAAATATTTTCAGATAGGGATCCGCGGCCAAATGACTTTGGGGGTCCTTGACATGAAAACGTTTGGGAAGCAACCAGTGCATAAACACTATACAGCTCTGACTCACCAGGTTCTTGAGCAGGGCCGACAGCTCCTTGGTGAGCGAGGAGAACTTGACAAAGGCTGTTCCCAGGTCAGGGTTCTCCCTGCTGATGAAGTTACTGCCGAACTTATCCAGAGCCTGAGCGTAGTTCTCTTCATTCTGAACGTGGTCTGTGGGACAGAAGAACACAGTGAGTGACTACCAGTAGTTCCAATAGTAGTTGTAGTATTAAAGCTGCACTATGTAACTTTTCTTTAATAAATAAAACATAATTTAGTCCAATCTGTATGGTAAAGTATGTTTTAAAATATAACTTATACAATAAGGGTGGTTGTATTTCGTCTCCCTGCTCTTCTATTGAGACATT
Organism: Gymnoscopelus braueri; assembly: GCF_963280865.1. NCBI lineage: Eukaryota > Metazoa > Chordata > Actinopteri > Myctophiformes > Myctophidae > Gymnoscopelus > Gymnoscopelus braueri. Next base: position 19,378,709 of record NC_137623.1, on the reverse strand, counting down.
TAGATCGTGTCAAACGTCATGTCTCACTTAGATACAGGATCTGACACGAATTCAACAAGATTCAATTTATTTTTGTCATATTTTGAACCTTTCCGCCTATAGATAGGGACACCAGGTTGAAAGTGATTAAATTAGCCATGATTTGGCTGTTTATCCAAAGGGGTTGTTGTGGCAGTTCAGCAAGTACAGTTCAAAAGAATAAAAGTCATTCATTTGATGTCATCTGATGAAGGCCATGTGTGGCCGAAACGTTGTGCCACCTGTACAACTGTTCTGTGTTTTAAAAGAAACACTTAGGAGCAATGCTGTTGTGCAGACTTTTATTCGTTACTCTGTGTGTCCAGCACCAGCGACGAATTGGATGTGCGCAACCCACTTCTGAACTGGTTCAGCGAGTACATGCAGTATAATGACACAGGGTTCCAAACTGACCCATGACTTGTGTTGCATGTCAACCCGTGGGTCTAACCCGCTTGCCTCTCTTAATCCTCTGGACTGTGAAATAAAGCAAATTAAAAACCACACATAAATCTATGGGGCTGCTATTACGTAACCAGAGACATCCATAGTGACCATCCGGTGACCTTACCACAGACCACTGATCACTATTGGACGTTTTATGGCCAGGGGTAAATTAAAGGGCTTCAATGGTTCGCTAGCAATGGTGGTACTTTTTAAAGTACATAAGAGTTTATTTTAGATCCTTATTTGACATAGTAACAGCCTGAGTCGTCTATATTTTCACAAATGACTGGGTCATGGTTCTTCTTCCCTACTTCTTTTAAACGTGTGGCGTGACCATTTTCATAAAACACGTCTGGCAGCAACCATCTGTCATCGCCATTAAGACAGAGATGGAGGGATACGGGAAAGGGACCCAGTTCAAATACTTAAAGCACCATTAAACTTTGGTAGAGGTTTGGGTAGTTCATTCCTCCCCACACACAGTTCTATTCTGTGTGTTGTCACTGCTGTTGTATCCTACTGGCTCACCTGCCAGTGAGGAGCCCCTACCAGGAGGATGTAGCACTTCCGTTCAACTCCTCCCACTCAACACTCCCCGCTGACAAGTGTCACCTCAGCCCGTAGGTAGTACGTGCAGTGACAAATTATCACCCTCCCTGCCCAGTTCCCTCCCCCGAACACGGGCCAATTGTGTTCGTATAGAAGACGCTCGCCGGATGTACCACAGTGGATTCGAACCGCTCTATCTGCCCACTCTGGTGGGCAGATACTTTACCACTGTGCCAGTCGAGTGCTCTACATGTTGATAAGTAGTATTAAAGATTTGAAAAATAACTTTAAAAGTTACATTTTGAAAAAGTAATTAATTTGCAATTAATCACGATTAACTATGAAAAATCATGCAATTAATTGTGATTACAAAAAATTATCACATCAATATAAAATAACAAAATCTATTTGTGTGTGTTATTTAAGACCTGTTTTGTCTGGTATTGTAAGACAATGGAGAGACTTGGAAAATAAAAGTTTGAATCTACAGTTACAAACCAAACTTTAACGATGCTTTAAACTGTTGCTGAACCCAGAGAAGAGAAGGGCCCTCACGGAGGGGTCAGGTGAGACCAGCTCCTCTTTGAAGAGCTGAGAGAGGTTTATGTGTGTGTGGGGGAACAGTGGATTGGGAGGGAGGATGAAGAGCTGAGAGAGGTTTATGTGTGTGTGGGGGAACAGTCAATTGGGAGGGAGGATGCTGACAAAAGTAAGTATACAGTGGAAAATTACAGAGGACACAGACGGACGAAGCAAACTCAGGTGTTGATGTACTGGGAGAGCCTAAATCCAGAGCACACAACACCATCTGCCCCACAAAAGCAGTATTTATAACCTTTATTTAACCGGGCAAGTCATTAAGAACTAATTCTTATTTACAATGGTGGACACTGACAAAAGGCAAAACCTCTTGAGGGAAGGGGGGTAGGGGCACAAAAAAAAAACTGAAATGTCAAAAGCTAAAAGAAAACCGATTAAAAGTGAGTTTAGTGTTCCAAACTAAAAGGCAAATCAGCTTTTCTGAGGCGTTTCTGAGCCCGTAGCGCATCTGGTAAACACATTTTGTGTGTGTGTGTGTGTCCATGCGTGTGTGATACATGTAGAAACAAGACGCTCGCTCACCTTGTCCTGAATTGTAGATAGCCTTGACTGATTTCTTCACCTTCTGAAGTGAAGTCCTGTCTTGATCCAAAGCCTAAGAGAGGAGCAGAAGGGGAAGGGAGGACATTATAAAAGGTTAGCACAATCTGTGATTTGGGAGCAAAGGATGACAACGATGTGACAGACGAATGTTAACCTCTAGGTTTTAGAAAAAAGGTTAAAACATTCGCACACAAATATGATATTTGCCTGATGAAGACCTTTAAGGTAGAAATGTTGAGCCATTAATAAAATAGTTTGGGAGCTTTAAACCAGTGTGCGCATGTCTTTATAAGAATACAAAATAAAGTGTCACGACTCACGAGAGAGCTTGCTTGCAGATCAGCCGTTTTTGAAATAATTTAGAATTTAGCTGTTAAGTGGCTCGTCGGTGAAGTGGTTAATGATGCTGAAAGCCCAGAGAACTCACCATACTCACTTACAGTACAACACTAATTGTTTGGGACATGATGATCTGCAGATTGCTTACAAAGCAGGATTTGACTTGGATATGGCATGAATATTGCAGCACTGCTGCTGCCGTGAAGTCTTGGTGTTCTCTAACGGAACCTTCATGAAATATGCAGTGGATTTATCACGGGCATCACTGTTTAATTAAGCGCCACATTTGAAAGCTATAGTAAAAAAAAAAAAAGGTCACACTTGCCCATTTGGTGTGACTTTGTAATTATCCGACTCAAATCCTTGTGAAATGTAGGCTAAGCAGCAGTCTTGACGCACGCTAGTCAATCAGAAGGCAATCTTACAGCTGTTCTGGATCAATTAGTAATTGATGAGGCAATAGGTGTCCCGACAATATTCTAGATGGTTACTGTATGCTTTAATGTACATGATATCATGGGGAGAAGTATCTGAGCAGTCTGACACAGATCGGTGGTATGGTAGTTCTGCCAACGAGCACAGGGCTCAGACCATAGTTACACTAGCTGCTACAAGGACAAGCTGAACCATAACAGACAGGCTGTAACAAAAACAATAGCTATCAGGCCTAGCGGAGACATCTTGGCCCCTACAGGCTAGCAAATATCATGTCATATCATAATGTATTATACAAGTACTATAAGTGATGGGAAAATATGAAGGTTAGATATAAACAACCATGAAAACAATATAGTAATAGTAATGTATAATTCTTACACAATTTCCAATTAATTTGACTACATGATTTAGAGTAACTATAATACAATCTTTATTTAAGAGTCAGACAAGTGTATGACCTCAAACTGCTGCTCTTAACCATACTGTGTGGTTCGCTGTAGGCTTTGTGTGGCTTGGCTTGTATTGTTTGCAATATATCAAAATCCTGATATGAGCAATGCTCACATTCAGTATCTGTTCCCTCATCTCTACTAGTGATAAAAAACCATGGTGTGCTCGTACACCGCGCCTTTGGTAATGAAGTTATTTCCAGCCCATATTTCCCCCGATTAGAATCTCTAATAATAACGGTGAGATTAAATCAAAGGCAGACGCTTGTTTATGAGGGAGTGGAGTTGGCTGTGTTTACTTTAGTGGTGTACAGGACCTCCCGGTCCGCCCGATGCACAGAGTGCACAATTAGAACAACGCTGATGTCACGCTTTTGTTGCTGCTGAGGGACTTTTGTGTCAGCAACGCACACAGTGCAATGCACCGTATGGAGATAATATCGCTCTCACAGAGAGGGTAGGGTACATGGTCTCTCTGAGTGGCACCACCGCACCGGCAATGTCACAGTGCCCACAATCACACAGCATTTCCTTCCTCGTGATGTTGCTGACTGAAGAGCTTTAGAAGATTCATTGTTATGAGTTTTGGGGTCTGCTCATGATTCCGACATCCCGTTAGGTTAGTGTGAGGTTACTGTTAGGGTTAGGGATAGGGTTAGTTATAAAGGGGCCGGTCGGACCAACGGGACGGACTCAGACTAATGGGGCTGTCGGAATAATGACATGGCACCATTGTTTTGCTAGTGCTAAGAGGATCTTACTGATAGATTCACTGAAAAAAAAGGTTTTCGCCATGATGAATACATGGTGAAAAGGTCAGCAATATTGCATGTAATAGCACATCTACAAGCTCATATTAAAGCATCACAACACGTTGTGAGCTTGTAGATCTGCCATTTTTTTAATGTGTGAAAAGAATTGTACAAAAATGTATTGTAACTATACCTTTCAATCCGGGAACCCCTTTTGGGGTAGTCGTTGCTAATTTTTTGAATTTTTTAATACATTTTTTTGTTTTTCAGAAGAATTTAGAAGGCGTTTTTAGAATCGGCCTCAGGTCTAAATGGGTTAAAGTCGTAAAATAAAAACACATGCGATTGCGAACACATGTTCAGTTACAAAGATGACAAACCACATCACATTAAGGTCCATAGGTACTGGCCAGAGTGGAGGCATGCAAAAAAACGCCGGGCTAATTAAATTTCACAGTGTAATTAAGTCGTCCACTGGACAGTTTTACAGTACATGGCTCTTCTTCCCCCAATTATGTCCACCGGGGGTGCTGTGCCCTGGGGGCCCATTCTGCCTGGGCCAGGGCCTTTGATCCCTCAGCACATGATGGAAACAGCCATCATAGTCCACTAACTGCCTCTCTAGAGCCTTTCATGTCAAGGACCCCAAAATTGTCCCGGACCGCTGGCGTAGCGGTCCCGGGACCTAGACTACAATGTAGCCTGACAGCCCGTCGCGGGTTCGAGTCCCGATCCCGACGGCCTTTGCTGCGTGTCACTCCCCATCTTTCTCCCCATTTCCTGTCAGCCTACTGTCCTATCTAACAAAGGCATAAAAAGCCCTATAATAAATCTTTAAAAAAATAAGAAAAAGGACCCCCAAATTCATTGACATGTATTTGGCTGCGGACCCGCATCTCAAAAATATATAATAAGTGGTTAAAATGTGACCCTATAGTAACACATTTTGCTGGGGACCACTTGGAACCCCCCCCCAAGGACCCCTGAGGGTCCCCCGACCCACAGGTTCAGAACCACTGCTCTAGAATGCACCCCTTGGCAAAACATTGTGTTCTTTGAAGCACCTGGGCCCTATTGTTCCCCATAAATTATGTATTTCTTTAAACCACCGTGGACGAGAACATCAGATCCATGCCTCCGTGTAGTGTGATTATTCAGAAGGTTGTTCCATCATATGCTGATTAGGGCGAAGAGAACAAAGCCAAAGCAGGGGCAGAGAGACAGATTCTCCCCCTTATGGTGCCAATGTTTCAGAACAGCTGGCACTGCCACGGTTAAGGTCACCCATAATCCTCTCCGCGTCTGTGCTCTTAATTACATATTCAGCCTTAGAGATGATAAACACATCGGGGGTTGTTGGCTTTTAAAATCAATATAGTTCGTACGTTCGCCATTTATGGTATAAGTTCATAGGTTTGGGATTTGTAGTGCGCCCCCCCCCCCCATCCAGTTATTACACTGGCCCGGGGCACAGTCCAAAGAAAGAGAAAAGAAGGAGACATAGGACAAAACACAGAAGACTAGGCTAGGATTTAGAAAACATTTTAAAGAATCGCCTCAAGTCTTAATGGGTTAACAAGTTAGTCAGTATGTGTACTATGCATACTGCCCTACAAAGCAAAAGTGTAGTAACTACGTTTTTCAGGTCAAATTAGCCTTTTTGATTTTGAGTGTTAAACGATTACCTCAAGAACAGATATCCAATTAGTGTAATATCACTTGTATGCCGATTTTTCATTTGTCTGAAACACTTTTAAACCCATTTATCAGTTAATTATTTGTATTCGTATACCGCACTTTGGCTTTGTAGGGCAGCATACTGTATGCACGTCATGTGCATACATCCCTAAAAACTAAAATCCATTGGTATTCATCCATGGTAATCATCGTTTAGAAATCATGTGACCTGGAGAGATGTCCTATTGTGAGTGTGGTGGGCATGCTGGGGTTTTTTTCAGGGCCGAAAGAGGAAAGAAAAAAAACAAATCAATGGAACGCTGCTATCTTGGCACGTTCTCTACACACCCGTGGCAACCGGCGAGAATGCATCGAAACTCTGTTCCATGGAGGCCTGCAAACTACTCAATATAGTCGATGCTTTGTTCCAATCTGCCAACAGGGCCAATGGTAAGCTCCAAATGCAACCCCACTGGCACTGTTGCCAGATTTTGCGAGAGAAATAAGCAACCAGGTCTATGAAAACAAGCCCAGAAGAAGCGACTATAATAGGCCACATGAGCACTTTAAACCTATATGCATCGGCTAACTGAAAAAAGGCGATCTACAAGCTCACAGCGTGTCGCAATGCGACACGCTTGTAGATCTGCTATTTTCAAACACATCTTGGGGGAAAAAAGCTTAACATTTTGAATATATTTTTCGAAAACATTTTAACAACACAAATCTGGCATGGGGGGTCCCAGGCACAAAATGTTTTTAGATGAGGGGGTCCGTGGACAATTATACATTCATTTGGGCGGTCCTTGACATGAAAATGTTTGAGAACCACTGGGTTTAAACAACATTAAGGAAACACGCACAAATAAACAACTGCACTTTAGAAACAAGCGCAAAAACCTGCAACTACCAATAATTTACAAGCAACTTTACAGAAAAACAAGCCGAAAGTTGCTTATAATAAGCATACATGGCAACACGGCCCCACCGGGACCAGTCAGTGTGGACAGTGACTAAGCAGCAGCGGTGGTTGCTAACCTCTCCACCAAAACAAGAAGAAGTGATGCATCAGGGTGTTTAATTTTGCAACGTCTATAAAAAGCACCCCATCCAAACAGTACAGTCAGTGGATATCAATCATTTCACAGCCCTGTGCTGCGGTCGCTTGGGAAGTATTTACCTCGAAGGGGTCATTTGTGCCACGAAAACTCAACATGTCAGTGTCAGAATGCTTTAAAAGTTCAAACTCGATGAGTCAGTCTTGGAACGGATTTTGTGGCAGGCAGGAAGGTCAAGGGCCAAGAAGAGAGGTGAAGGACGGACGTTGGCCAGTCACAGTGGCTCGGCATGATGAGTAGATTGTGGTTTTGGCACACACACACAAGTCAAGTCAAGTCAAGTCACATTTATTTATATAGCACATTTCATACGACAAGCACTTCAAAAAATGTAAATAAAGAAAAGAAAATGATTAATGATTAATTAATGAATAAAAATATATTGACAGTCCAATTCTTTTTGATTCAAATAAGATAACTACACACTCCAATCCTAGCTGAAAGCTTGTGAAAACCCATAGGTTTTTAGTTTGCTTTTAGCACACACTCTCTCCAGTCCCCAGAGGTGAAGGGCCCAGAGGGAGGTGACTGAGGGGTGATACCAGTGGTCATAGTGACTGACTGACTGGAGGCTGTCTCAGCTCCATGCTTCCTTCCTGCCCCGAGGGCGACATCCTCCCCCCCAGCAGCCCTGCTGTTTCCTCCATGGGAAGCGGACAGGTCTGTCCAGCGTCCTGCCCCAGGTCAGTGGAACTGCCTCTAACAGTGTTGCCAGATTTCGCGAGAGAAATAAGCAACCAAGTCTATGAAAACAAGCCCAAAAGAAGCGACTATAGGACCACATGAGCACTTTAAACATATATGCATTCGATATTTGAAAATAGCCGATCTACAAGCGTGAGCTTGTAGATCGGCTATTTTCAAAGAAGTCTTGAAAAAAGTGAAACATTTTATCAACACAAATCTGGTCCCTGGCACCAAATATTTTCAGATGGGGGGTCCACAGACAAATACATATTAATTTTGGGGTCCTTGACATGAAAATGTTTGAGAGCCACTGGTTTAAACAACAACAGTCGCAACACGCGACTACTATTTACAAGCAACTTTGCAGAAAAGCAAGTCCAAAGTCGCTTATAATAAGCAGACATGGCAACGCTGCTCTCTAGTGACACTCTGCGCTTTCCACAGACAAAGACGGAAATAAAAAACAAAGCAAAACATAACCAAAACAACACACACACACACACTGACACACACACACACACAGACATAGACTGCCCGTGGCATGAAGTGTTCATCTTGGTTCTCGTTTCCTTTATCACACCCTTTGTCATTTTCACCTCCATCCTCTCTCTCACTCTCACTCTCTTCTCTCTCTGCACCGAAGCTCGGAATAATAATCACACTGGGTGGGTTGAGCCGTCGTTACCATGGAGATGAGATCTGGCTGTCTCTCACGTCGGTTCGACATTCTTCTCTCCACACAGAACAGAACGTGGGAAGTTGCTCTGACTAACCAGCCGGCCGGGCGGTCACCTCACCTCTGTGTTCGTCAGCAGCGCAGGCCAAGACTCAGCTTTGCCTTTTGGTATGCCACTGTGGCAGTTAGATGTTTTAGTCTTGTGTGTGTGTGTGTGTGTGTGTGTGTGTGTGTGTGTGTGTGTGTGTGTGTGTGTGTGTGTGTGCGTGTGTGTGTGTGTGTGTGTGTGTGTGTGTTAATCCCACATATTTGGTAATTTGATAATTGTTTCCGGGCAAAGTGTCTGGAAGGATCAAGCAAAGGAAGGATTGGATCATCACTCTGTGTCCCCAGAGCCCAGATGTGGGGGTGGGGCAGATGTGATCATGTGCAATGGCATTTTCTACCCACTTTGGTATGCAAGAGGTTGACCCGATTGTTCCAAAAGTTCTCATGGAAGTTGTTGTTCAGCAATGGTGGTCACTTTATGTGGCAACATTGTCTTTGCTTTCTTTTACATCTGGGCTACACCTGACCTTACATATCTAGAGTATGACTGCAAGGGAAATGGATTACAATGACAATTCACAACAACATGCTAGCAATTTAGGGCTCTATCACTGGTCAGCACATGACTGATTGATTGCTCAAGTGATATGTAGGCAATATTTGAATAGCGCAATACAGCTTTATGATTGGGCAACATTCCAGAAATCAGAAAAGATTGCACAGGCGAGCAACATCTTGAGTGAATCCTATGTTAAAATTGGCTAATGGGAGGGCGGGCCGGCCAGGCGGCGGGCGGACCTACCACGACCACGTCACTCTGCCATAACCATAAACAAACCCAATACGCCCATATATAGGTGTGTCACTATGACTCCAAAATATCGGTCGGATTGGCAGTGCGACACAGGTGTGAGGGCCGCATAGCGGCCCTCACACCAGAACAACCAGAACCTCTAACCAGAACCTCTAGTTGGATAAAGGCCCTAAATAATGGCACCTGATGGATAAAAGAATCACAGAAGTGAAAGTGAAAGTGTGAGTGTGTCAAGGAATGGCCTTTTAAACTGGAACAGTTCATCAGTTCATAAAGCCTTCACGGGGAACGCTCAAAACAGTCCATGTGGCCTAGTTGGGATAACCTTGAGAAAACTACACTTGATTATCTAGATCTAGACCCTCCAGGATCTCACCAATGAGGAACTTTTCCACAGAAAACTCAATGTTCCGATAAAATTACACAAGCCGAGGAATTGTAGAGGAAAGGGAAATTCAATTTCAACTTCGCCCAAGCTGATGGCTGCTCAGGTGGTCATATTGAACGCTCAATCAGTTAGTGTCTTGCTCATTGACATGGATTAAAGCAAAATAAAATCTCACGACTGAAACGTTGTGTCCTAATTGTGTCCCTGATTTTTTAAACAGTGTGAAAATGAGCCCCCCACACACGTGCCGTTTCTTAAACAACACAATATGTGCAATTATGATGTCTTAGTAATATTGTTCCTGCTGTTCTACATACTGCCAATCAGGTGAAGAAATCACAGATTTACTTTAATATTTGCTTTCATGAAATATCCGAGACCATTAGGACCATAGGACTTTACGGAAGATGCTTCTAGTATGAACATGCTAGTTGACCACTTTAAATGCTCTGATCTTAAAATAATAACCGAAAATAAACAATCTAAAAGTAGATTGGCTATTTTCACTGCACAACATGCTTCCATAGAAGACCTGATGCTGGCTTCTATGCAATAAAAATGACTGAATCCATCTATTTTCACTATTTCAGATTTCAGTCTAAGCTCTGTTCCATGCAACATGAATCAAGCTAAGAGAGGCAGCTTCAGCTGGTCTGTCATGAAGCATTTTGTGAGTCCATGTGGCATGCTTCTTTCAGGAAGGGCGGGGAACGTTTTTTTTTTCACTGGCAGGAAACAAGTGGACATCCCTCTCTCTCCGGGCCTGCAGCCGGGGAGAGGAGCCCGCAGCTTTCCAAGTGGAACAGGGGAAAAAATGGCAGGATGTAAAACGTTTCCAAAAGCAGCTGAGGTCAGACAGTCTCTCACATGCTGCACTGAACACACACTACTGCTGGTGCATTGGGTTAGGGGGGGTGCATCAGAATAACCAGATTATCGATTATTTTTAAATGACAGCCACAATTCAGTCATGGGGTAAGAATTTTAATGAACTTAACTTTTATAAAAGCTTAAGTGCCCAGAGATACCACAGTGGTTAAGGCCCCAACACCACACCAGAGGGAGCGCCACTAATCTCATCCCCCCCCAGATTGGGCACAAACATGGGGATTAATGAATTCTACTATTATGCCACCAAAATGTGGAATGCCCTACCAACAGCCATCAAAAAGTGCGACTCCCTACCCTCCTTCAAAACCACCATAAAAGAGCACCTGTCAGCAATTTGCCAATGGACCTAGACAAGTCTTCTAGCTTGCCAAAATAAATTAACCCCCACTGTTTTTCTGTAAATATACTTTTACTGCTCCTAGTATTGATGATCTCTTGTATAGTATTGTGTGTCTTTATATGTCTTGAAGAATTGAATACATAGGACCACAATGGAAACAAGCCCTCAGGGCTTTTCGTGTTGTCCTTTTAGCATTATTGCATAACCGTACCTCTGTACTTTTTGCAAAATGTTAAAGTATTCAATCAATCAATCTGAAACCACATGTGCGCCCTACTGGCCTTATATTAGGACGAAACCACTTACAGTATAATGTCCACCTCTCTGCTTTCCTACCATTTCAATGAAGAAAAAAGTCTGGTCCTGAACTCCATTATACTAGCACTGAACACTGAAGAGTCTATAGTCTGTATCATGAAGCAGACTTTCACTACGCTCATGCTGGATGGGTAAGGTTTCAACTGATAAGCAATGCAGAGATAGATATGGTTTAAACTGACAGACTCCTGACAGGTCCTCGGGACCATATCACCCCTATTATCCTGGACTCTCTCCGCTTGGCTGCCAGTTATGGTTTAGAAACAGTTTTCAAGATTCACTCGTTAGTTTATAAAGCTCTAAATGGGCTGGCCTGGCCCTCTCCCATCGCTGACCATTTAACCCCTCTATCTACCTCCAAGTCCCTGTAGTGGTGGTTCTTGTATTGGTGATTTTAGCTACTTCCTGGTCTGTACAGCACTTTGGTCAATTTTTTAAATAACTTTTGTACTTTAAATTTGACATGATTTGACTTGACTTGACTAAATCCCCAGCTCTATTCTCACATACCTGGGGGTGCTGGCATCAGAAGCAGAAAAGCAACATGTGCTGTTAGGAGCTGTTGGAAAGGAGACGGTGCAGTGCAGCTGGCTTGGCCATGCAGAGTGTGGTCAGAACCATGTGATGGATTGAGCCAACTTCCTGTGTTGCGAGGACACCGGATCAAAACAGAACGCCTCAAATTAGTAACTGATATGCTCACATGTGCTTTGGGCACAAAGCCAAGCCGCCCATGCACCATCATTAGATGTTATAGAGACCCAAACATGGATCGGGACCCATGTTTGGGTCGCAAGACCAATTTTTATGGGCCACGAGTAAATAAAGATTTAAAAAGGAGTGAAAATAGCAGATCTGAGCTTTTTTTTTAGCTCATTGAGGATTTGAATTGGTATTTCCTCAGCATGAGAGAGCTTTAAATCTGTCTGTGGTTCCTTTAATCTTGCCCAACTTGTCCAACCATTAAATGTCCTGAGATTGTCCTTACTTGATTTTGATCTAACAAATGAATAATACATTCTCAAACATATGTATTTTTGCAAATGATCTCAGTGACCATGGTGACAGTTAGAAATGCATTTTTGCATTGTGATCTGTCTCACAATGACTGGAACAGAATTTGTAGATACACATTTTTGTACCCGTGCACTCTGACTCCTATGGTGCGATATCCTCTAAGACAAATATCATATTACTAAAGTAAGTAGCTACAAAGGACAAACGTTTCCGCTATCCAGCCTTTGACACTGACAAAGGCTGGATAGCCGCAACGTTTGTCCTTTTTTAGCCTAAAGACATGGAGAAGAAATAACAATAAAAAGGTTAACTCACTCTTGCCATTCTGAGTGCGACCCATCACTTTTGTAACATGATATTGGAACAGAATTTCTCTCATTGATCAAATAGAGCTGTCCAAGATGTTCTTTTAGTGAGAGGTTGAAACAATTGCTTTGCGATTGTTTTTTTTTTCTCCTGAGATGTGCGGTCTTTTTAAAGAAAGGGATGTCGGGTGCTTGGTGTCTCAGTCACTCACAGCTCATAATGGTCTTTGTGAGCGTTTGTGAGGGTTTGAATCCGTCTTGCATTTAAATCATCAAGAAGGATTAATTCATTATTATGCATTTACACGATCTGCGTGTCTCTCCTCTCTCTGCCCTTAGTTTCCTGTCTCTCTATACTGACAGTCACATCCATCTATCTGTAAATTCACAAAACGTCTGTCTGTCTGTCTGTCTGTCTGTCTGTCTGTGTGAAGGAATAACTCAGGTGGTGCATACATTTCCAACTTGCATCGTTCCAGAATAGGCCGGTGCCCATAATACAGTAAGTTATCAGTAAAGTTTTCATTGTTTTTTGCAGAGTGAGGACGCAGCACTGCAGCGGTCAATGCATCTCCAGGGAGAGGAGGCACACCCAGAGGAATCTCAATCATCCCATCCTGTCAAGAGGCCAGGTCAGCCATGACTGAACTGTTTGGTGGCCTCTTCAAGCCTCAGGTAGGAATAGGAAACAAACCTACTTTGCAGCTGGTGAAGGAAGAGACTATCTTATACGAGGGCTGGGTGAAATGGACAAAATCACATACCTTGATATCAATATTGTGACCATAATATCGTATTGCGACGACAATCTAAAAATATGTTTTTCTAAAGATTGCCGATCTACAAACTTGTAGATCTGTTATTCTAGCTATTCTTGATTTTTTTTAAAGTATATAATAGGGATTAAATTATTACTTATAATATCATGATATTACACGATATCCCAAATCCCACAGATCTAGTCTCATATCTCAATATCAATATAAATTGCCACGCCCGATTTCCATTACCGTACCAAATACAAACTAGTAACCATGGATTCAAAACCGAAAACCAAACAAAAATGCTGTGTACCGTCACACCGCTATTGGCCAGCTCTTCAGAAGGAAGGAGCTTCATTTAGGAGAGAAAATAGAAACGCCAGGAGAGCACAGAGGTTGGCTATTTCCAGGACAAAACTCCACCTCAGAGTAGACCAAAAAAAAACACTCCGTTCTAATAATGACACACTGTGCTACGTGAAGATTTCTCTGCCTCTCTCATTACTGATAGGCAAGACATGTCATCAGGTCATCAGTTTCAAACCTCACAATAACAGTCAACATAAGGTAATCGAAACCCTACAAGATAAAATATTATTGATTGAATACTTTATTAGCAGTTTGCAACAAAAAAAAGCACAGGAAAGTACAGTTCAATACAAGGTCTGCAGGAGGATTTTGAACCCAAGAAAGCCTATGGCTCAAATCTATTTACAATAATACTCAATGTAAGGTGATCGAAACCCTACAAGATAAAAGATTATGAAAGTCAGGTTAACCACAACCCCCTGAATACATGACAGGTATTCAATAGCAACCAACAAAACACTCCAGGTCAACAAAAGGTTTTCTTTACCAGAATGTTTGAAAAGATTTGTCACTTTGTTAATCAGTAACTATACTGTAATAACACAAGGACTATTTTTGCATTCGCTTTGATCTCCCCAACTCAGGCTATTTCTTATTGAACACTTCACTTTAACAACACACATTTGCAGGGATTGAACCTGTGACCTTTGAGACACAAGACTGGTTCAGAGCACTGTAATGTAAACCAGTGGTTCTCAACCTGTGGGTCGAGACCCCCAGGGGGGTCCCCACATGATTTGGAGGGGGTCCCCAGATGACAGTGGAGTGACAATTTAAGGACTTGTAAGACCTTTTTAATACCTACAAAAAAAAACAGAACGAAAAAGACCATTACTGTATCAAAAGCAATCAACAAACTATACCAGGGGCGTAGCCATGGGTGGGCCTGGGTGGGCCGTGGCCCACCCACATAGAGAGCTGGCCCACCCAATCGATTTTGCAAAAATATATATATATATATATAATAATTTTTTGGATTAAAAAAAAATAGGTAAAATCAGGCAAAAATAAGAATTAAATAACATAACCCTAAAACCGAAATAAAGTCACAAAAAAAAACGCCCAAAAACGCCCAATATCCGCGCAATAACCGCAAATTTTCGCGCGCGCACGGGTCGAGACACATGCACGCGCGCGGGTGCCCACCCGCTCCTGCTCAGGCCCAGCCTATACTAGCGTTCTGGCTGCGCCACTGAACTATACTACTAACAACTGGCCAAACATTTGCCAATTTGTCAAATAATATAAGAAAAAGGGCAGAAATTGTGAAAATAGCAGATCTACAAGCTCACAACTCCTTGCCTTTATCTGTGAAAACGAGTCAAAACAAATGTAATGCCTCAACTCCTTCAATTCCAAGTGCTTGTCAGGATGGGGGGTCGTCAGTTCAAATATGATTATTTTGGGGGGGTCACAGCCTGAAAGGTTTGGGAACCCTTGGTGTAAACCACTCTACTGCCCCTTGGACCAGCCATCAATGTCAAAAGGCGGCTTATGAAAGAGACAATCTTGCATACTAATATAGACATATAGATAATATAGATCTGAGCAGAGAAAACCTCAAGCAAAATAAACTATTCTAAGTAGACCTACTGTATGCCATTCTCTAATCTCTCTCTTATCATTGATCAGCTGATAAGCCTGCCTGCCACCTCAGCTTCCTGCCAACCAACCACAGCGTTGCAACTGAAGTCATGCAGCCAAAGAATGAGCTTCCCTCTGCATTAATATGCAAGTAATGTTTCTCTCCTAGTCCCTAGTTCCATTCCAGGCAGTGTGCAGTGTTGCGAGAGAAATAAGCAACCAGGTCTAAGAAAACAAGCCCAAAAGAAGCAACTATTATTATAGGCCACATGAGCACTTTAAACCCACGAATCAGCTATTTGGAAATAGACGATCTACAAGCTTACAAACGTGTCGCGACGCGTTGTGAGCTTGTAGATCGGCTATTTACAAACACATATTTTTTTAAAGCGATATTGAACATTTTAACGACACAAATCTGGCAAAAATATTTTGAGATCGGGGGGGCGTGGACAAATACATATTAATTTGGTGGTCCTTGACATGAAAATGTTTGAGAACCACTGGTTTATACAACATTAGGAAACAAGCCCAAATGCAACTACAGTTTAGAAACAAGCCCAAAAAAACACAACCCGCAACTACCAATATTTACAAGCAACTTTACAGAAAAACAAGCCCAAAGTCGCTTATGATAAGCAGACGCGGTTGTGTGGCCCTGAGCGCTCTGCCAAAGTCACAGGCCCTGGATTCCACTCAGCAGCACTTTACAACATTCCTTACATTTTTTTTGTGGACGATGTGTTTAGAATTTCATAGTTTATATGGGATTGTGTTGGTGAGAGAGCAACGATTCCAAAACCACAGGTGTATGTAAATAGTATGAGCAACATCAACTGAAACATTCAAAATATTTCTGTAAATGAAATATCATCATGTGATAAATGACGTGGAATTGTCCGATACTGGTAGCTGTATCGGATTCGGAACAACTCTACATTAAACTGGAGGTGGGAAGAGAAGTGAACAACTTCAGTAAACATCAGTAAACAACAGTTTACTGATGCGTTTAAAAGGGAGGACTTCTGAGCCTCTTTAGAAAGCTTCTTCCCTTGCCGTTCTGCGAAAGCCAGGATCTGTAATATAATCTAAGCCAACGCACAGCACAGCACAGCACACTGGACAAAATCCAGTGCCAAACTCTATCAAGGCTCACAGACAAATGATGCACTGTGTTGTTTATCCCTCAGGCTAAAGAGAGCATCATGCATCGTTGGACAAACAACCCTGCATCTAACAAAAGTCCTCCAACACAGTCGTGGAATAATGCCACCAACCGCTGTACTGATAACATGATAGAAGAAGAAAGGAAGGCCTCAAAAATGTGACAAAAAGTGGGCTGTTAAAGCACATCTGGGCTTCTTTTGTTTCAGCCGAGGTCCAGACACAGATATAAATAAGAAACAAAAGAGGAAAAAGACAAACACTGTTTGTCTGTTTTTTTTTCCTCCCCACAGAACTTAAAACTTCCCAAGGATTCTCCCAGGCGGTGAGACTCTTCTGTTCTGTTGCGTTGTCCCATAGATCATAGCAGTGTCGGCCATTTTGTGGTTCCACCGATAGAAAGCCCATTCATTTTTCCCATAGAGATTTCCGGAAATATTTATATAAATTATTTTAAGCCTGGAACCATGGCATCCAGGCTCCTGGTGAATCATGATCATAAAACATTTGATTCTGTGTAAAAAAAATATTTAAATATTTAATAAATACCCTATTTTTGTGGTTTTCAAATATTTTCGGACACAGAATCAAACGTTTTATGGTCATGATTCACCAGGAACCTGGATGGCTTTGTACCAGGCTCAAAATAATTTACATAAATATTTTCAGAACTCTCTGGGACAAATTAGTGGGCTTTCTATCTGTGGATCCACAAAATGGCTGCCACTGCTATGCCCTAATATTGCGTGTTTGTTGGTTGGTTTTCTTTTTTTCCCTCCGAGGGAGAAATATGATAATCGGGACTATGGGCCACAGCTGTTGGCCTACCTTCCTGCCCGCAGCTGCACGGCATATATCATCAACAGGAGCTATTAGAGAGCGGATTACCCAGTGACCAGGATGAGCTCTGGCACTGTGGAGCTTCACAGTCTCTGATCCCCCTGCTCTCTCCTGATTTAGGAAGAGAGTGGGGGGTTCACATCTGTCTGGGCCCCCAGTCTCCAGAGAGATGGATGGTCATTTTGCCAGTGGTGGACAGTAACGGAAGTTAAATTTACTTGAGTACCGCACTTAAGTACCTCCTGCAAGTACTCCTGTACTTTAACTCAAGTAAAACATTTGTCTGAACAACTTTCAGTTGTAGTTGAGTAATATATTTCACCAGGAGTATCTACACTCTCTTTGCATCTTAATCTCACATACAATGCGCTGATAACTCTTTTGCACCTTAATGTCTGATACCACGTATACCTGCTGCTATGTTTATGCACCTTATGTCTAATCTCATGTACTGTACATACAGTAACAGCTGGATTACGTTATTAGTATATAATGTAGATATAGTTTTTTCTCTCTCTCTCTATTGTTTGAATCTGTTGTCTTTTTTCCATGCTGTCCCTGCCCCCCCCCCCCCCGCCCCTCGTTTCTTTAAATTTTTCTGAAAATAACAAATACGATGGAGCTTGCACAAAAATGAATTCCACCCACTTCTTTACAACTGGAAACTTGTGTTGTGACAATAAACTTGATTCTGAATCTGATTCTACTTTGACTTTGTGCCTTCATCATTGTCAGCCTGATCCAAGTCCATGATGGAGCTCCAAGATGTCTATAGAAACAGTCCGCACTCACAAGGTGAATTATTTTGAATTATTTAATTTACCGCAGCAGCAGTCCTAGCAAACGGACACGTTTTTGGCTACGCAGGTCTTCGTCAGCGTTTGCCAAACGTTTGGCAAACGCTGATGAAGGCCTGCGTAGCCAAAACACGTCCGTTTGTCAGGACTGGTGCTGCGGTAAATACAAAAATTCAAAGATAATTCACGGAATGTTTCTATAGACCGAGGACTGTTTCTGTAGACTGTTCACTGAGAGTATGCACCCCTCTGTCCTCCTCTTAATCTATTGACAGTAGAGCACGCTCAGCTCAGGACTGTATTTGGAGCTCTGAGATGTGCCATCAATGGAGCCATCAAGTGTCACTTTAACCAACAGTTTGAAAGAGCTTTGACTTTGACGTAGCAAAGAATGCCTCGAGGGATTTATGAGTCAGAGCTAAGACAGCCGGCTTAGCTAGCATGTGAATTTAAATGAATTGTTGTCATGCAGTTTAACTGGATTTGGAAGGACAAAAAGTAAAACAGCATGAAGCCATGTGTCCCTATTGACTTGTACAATATGAATCATAGGCTGCAGCAAGGGACAAATAATGAATTTGAATAATAATCATAACTTCATTATTAATTCAGTCTGGCAAAGCTGTCAGCTGAGTTGTGAATGTTGCAGAATTGAGCCTTAAATAAGCTGTGTGTTCACTTTGTTATGTAAAGCAATCTGTGTTGATGCAACCAGTCTCACGTTTTTGAAAAGATGCATTGCTTTCGCCTATTTTTTAATGGCATAATTAAATATTCTGATGTCATAGGGAAAAAAAAAAAAAAATCGTCAGGTAATGCCATGAATGTCCTCTAAACTCACAGCACAATATTATATATCACGTTTTATTTTTACTGATGGCAAAGGGGACTTTTCAAATGACTTGATACTTGTATATGCAGAACGATACGTAGGCAAACTTTAGCATCTTAACATCTTCCTTTCTACCATGCAGTTGTAGATTGACACACAAAGACTGATTCAATTGCAGTCTCTAATTCGGCAGCTAACTGAATGTTTCAGTGCACTCTATGTCAAAGTCAAACTGAAAGGATGTTTTTCTTTGCCTTGTGATCATCAGATACCGTAGGTTTTAACTGTAGGTTTAACTGTAGGTTTAAACATAGAACCTGGTTCTCTTTCCCTTGGTACTTAAGAGGCAAAAGAATATCGGAAAATGTTATCCATTGACTGAAAAGAATTCAAAACAAATGACTGTCTCATTCTTTCTCCACATGAAGCGACTAGGTGTCACATGACTGTGTCATCAAACTAAGCTTACTGGCCTGAGGTGTTGTGGCCTAGCCTACTCATGAAAACAACCGGAAGCAATTAGAATTTACTGTCCTGTTGTCCATTTCTAAACCCATAGCAAAACCAATGTTATTCACCAATGGATCATATAACTGTAGTCTACATCAGTCGTTCTCAAACTTTCATGTTTCATGTCCCCAAATTGATATGTAGTTTGGCCGCGGACCCCCATCTGAAAAGGTTTTGTGCCAGGGACCCCCTAAAAGAGAAGGTTTATGTGAAATGAAAATCTAAATTCTTCAACATTTTCGATATTTTTCAAATATTTTCAAAAATAGCAGATGTACAAGCTCGTCCAGCTTGTTCATCTGCTATTTTGTATTTTTGAACAGCCAACATATAAATGGATAAAGTGGTTAAAATGACTGTGATGCTAGGTTAACTACTTTTGCTGGGTAACCCGTGGAACCCCGTCAAGGACCCCTGGGGGTCCCCGGACCCAACTTTGAGAACCACTAGTCTACATAACTGGAACTAGAAGGAGACTAGTGGAACCTCTTTATTTTAGAGCTATTCAATAATAATGACTTAAAATAATATTTTTCTAAATGCAGCATTTTGTAATGGTGACTAATTTTTTTGCCAATCTACAGTGTCATTGGAGCACTGACCTAGAGATGGTTTGCAACATAAAGAGTATCAGGCCTACTTCCATTAGGTCAAAAAACCCAGGAGCGCTTGAATGAGATGACTGAGAAGAGACATTTTCTCGGCCCGGACGGCTGGCGAAGCGGTCCGAGCACCTAAGGCTGCTGATGCAGCCTGACAGCGTGTCGCGGGTTCGAATCCCGATGACCTTTGCTGCGTGTCACTCCCCATCTCTCTCTCCCCATTTCTTGTCAGACTACTGTATACTATCTAATAAAAGGCAAAAAAAGCCCAAAATAATTTTTTTTTAAAAAGAGACATTTTCTCTGGTCCACAGCCCATGTGATGTGAGGAATGCCAGTGCAATGAGGGGTTCCCTTGTATTCCCGATATGGTTCTTCTTCTTAGTGTGATTTAAAGAGCAAACTCAGCAACCCAAATTACCGTCTCTGAGCTACAGACGAGACAAATACTGTCCTCATTCGCTGACAAACACACAACAAGCGCCTGAAATACAACGCCAAGTCAGCCCACTCCGTCGGGTGGAAACCTCATTATGTCCAAAACTTTTCAGGATTCAAATTCAAAAATAGCAAAAGTAGCAGATAAACATGCTTAAAACGAGCTTGAGGATCTGCTACTTTTGATGCTTTTGTGTGACGCTGTAGTGTATTCTCAAGTAGGGCAATCACTTAAGAAAAGAAAACACAAAAAGTTAAAAAGAATTACATGTCACCATTATTGTGGCAAAAATAATTGCGATTAACGATATTATTGCGATAATCAAAATATGCTTAGAACTTAAAATGCTACTTTGTTAACCATTTCAACCCCCAGTATCCCTATTCTAGGGGGAACATTTGCGTTGCAACGCGTAAGTGGTACTGAATTTGCAACTCAACAAAAGCTAATTCATCCTAGTGTATGACGGAGGACAATTTCAAGATGAAAAGAAATCTCCACGATACGATTGTGCGCAGTTTTTAATTCACGATAAACGATAATAACGATTATCGTCCCATCCCTATTGTGTAGTAGGTAGTGCTGGATCCAGGAAGAGAGGCTTCCTCACACCCACTTCCATGTCTGCTTCCATGTCTGCAATCCACACATTATGATGACATCTCCTGTTTTGGTGTGAAGCGGATAAGTTAGCAACCAAGCGCTGTTATTTTTAACTTAACTGTGTCTTCCTATCCTATCTCGCTGTTCATTGTTTTCCGCACTTCTTGTCTGCAACTGATCCAAATATAAAACAGAAAGTACCTTGGAGGAGCATTCCATTGTGCTATAATTAAAAAAACTAAAGTAGACGATATCGTGAGGAGGAAAAGAAAAGAACATGCAGGTGGGGGAACGGAGGAGGGAACAGAACATCTTTGTGTCATTACGCAGTAATCAATAATTGATGCGTGCAGCTGAATTAAAAGGCTCTGATGTTGCAGCAATAGCTCTCTCTCTCTCCCTCTCTTTCTCCCTCTCTCTCTGCACCTTTTGGTGACTCATAGGAAGCACGCAGGGCATGACAACTCTCCTGTGGGTCAGCTTTCCCCACCCCTCAGGTTACAGCATTAAATATTCACCCCGTACCTTTTGCATAATTTACCTTGTCAACATTACTGAGGAAATAACTTGGAGACATTGGGAGGAGAGACTTGGAAATCATGAACACTTACTAACACTGAGGGTTTTTGGAGTTCTCTTTGATGATGTGAGTTTTGTTTCTGGGTTTGCTGCTGTAATGCAAGAACGATGCAAATGTATCCAACGTTAAAGCAAGTATTAGGGGGTTAGAATAGTGTTGTTTAGGGGTTGTGTCAAAATATACAATGTCATCGTCTCCCGCCACGTGTCATTGGCAAGTTGTGTTAGGAATCGGCGACTACATTTAGTTTGCACACGTTTGTTTTTAGAATCAGTAAAGAAGTTGTTTGGTTTATGTTTATCATTTTTGCACTGGTTTGGTTCACCCTAACATTAAGCTTCACTATTCTTTTGTAACTATGACACTATATATGTGTAGCAGGAAATCGCACATCTTCCACTTTTTTGTTGGTTGCACCTATAATTTAGGTGTACATACACACACTGTAAATGTAAGGTGCACTGGTGCGACCAAGGGGCCGGACTGGTTGTCCTCTTTTTGGGGATTCAGAATGTGGTCACCCTGGACCCCCTCGACCGTTTCGTATCCGTTCTAGACCGGATCTACAATGCAAAGCTAAATGACCCCAGTCTAATAAACAACAGGACAATGCCATTGTCCATCACAATGTTTTGTTGTACCCGTCAAATTTGAGCGGACATCGCTCCCAACCTTAGCGTTTTCTGTTATTTTTCATGTTATAATTTTAAGAACTAAAGGAAAGCAACAGGACTTACAGGAAGACGAGAAGTCATAGCAATGGCCTGGCTGTTTTGCTGCACTTGAACTGTGCATCTAATTAGTGGAAACTACTAGTTTTGGATACCAGAGAGGCATCCTGCTAAATAGTTAGACTAACATGTTAATTCAAAGGTAACACATTTCCTATCTAAAACAGCAAACAAATATATTTGCTGGTGGTTTTTGGTCCCAGTATAATGGTCTTCCTTGTCATGTGATCTCTGCAGAAATTCCAGAGTGGCTACCGAAGCTCCGGCGCACATGGCGGCCTTTTTCTAACAGATGTTTTTCGTTTGTGCTGCTGCACTCTCTGAGTTTCGGAGGCATGGAGCCAGCGAGGTGATTCCTGAAGCGAGCCTTTCCTTGTTTCAGTGAATGGATAGAAAAAAACTAAAAAAAAGTGCTCTGTATTGAAAATAAACATATCTCGAGTCAAGTACCATTTTCCAGAAATTCCTATTATTACACTATAAATGTACACAGAACTTAGGGATGATTTATAGCACACATACTCTACTCTAAGCCCATAGCATTTTGGAATGCTGAAGAGAAGAAGAATGTGCACTGGGCCTGATCCAATGTGCTTTGTGTGCATGACTCACAATAGCAAGCTGACATTGGTTATTGTCCTGCTCCTTTGAATGTTTATCTGTTGGCAGTGGGACGTGATCTGCTTTTGGGGCTTGTTAACAACTACTATCAGCACAGAAATAACACCACCTCCTCTAGAGATGTTTAGCTAAGGTTTTCATCAAGAGTGACGGACGTACAATAAAGCCAAGTACATGAATTTATGGATGTCACATAGGCCTCGCTTCATTTAAATGTTATTTCTGTTTCCATTCAAAGGTGTTAAGATTGTTCATTTTGTTGGAGGAGTGAGGACACAAAAAAAACAGTGCTGTTACGTAGCTCTCAAACTTTTTCATGTCAAGGACCCCCAAATTGATATGTATTTGGCCGTGGACGAGCTGTGAGCTTGTAGATCTGCTATTTTTGAATAGCCAACATATAAATGGATAAAGTGGTTAAAAGGATTGTGATGCTCCATTAGCTACTTTTGCTGGGGACCCCCTGGAACACCCCCAAGGACCCCTGGGGGTCCGCAGGCGCAGTCGATATATTTTCAAGCATGTGTCAAAAAAAGGAGGTCACCGACACATTTTGGCATTATAGACAAAGACAATGGCAAAGGTGCGTCCCTCCCGGATTTTATGCCCCACTTAACCATGGCATGGCCAGTGCCAGTGTCAGTGCCAGCCAGAACCATGGATTAGACAGCATTCTGTGTGGTCACCCACCCTACCCTCCTCCGTTCCCCCACCTGCCTGACCTTATTACACTCGCCTTGTTGATCAGAGGTCATATCAAATGAAGGGTGCGCGTTCACATGGCGCGCAAGGTGCTCATGTTTACCCTGAAACCATTTCAGCATCACGCAAAACAATAGATGTGTGGACTGTGACAGATTACTATACATTAAAAACATGTCCATGTGCTGGACTGTGAAACCTTTGACATTCTGAATCCTTCTAATGTTGCTTGAGTAGGGGGACGGGGTCCCCTTATCTAAGATGAAGCAGAGGGGCCCCTAATTCATTATTGTATAAAATTATGTGTCAGATTAAACTTTTTCATTGATAGCTTCATAGAGTTGTTTGACAGCACTATAGTATTCATTTTCACAACACTGATGATAGCATCAGTGTTGTGAAAATTTACGTTTTTTGCTCATGTGTACTTTCAGACATTTAACCACTTAAACCCTCAATACTTGGTAAACTTGACCCTTGGCTCTGTACTTAGTCTGCCCTCCCTTACACCAAATCTCTTGTAAAAGAAAAATGCCGATCTACAATGTTGTGAGTTTGTAGATCGGCTATTTTAAAAGAAAAAAAGTTCCTATATATCACACAAAGATTTGGCAGTCCCCTGTGGTAACTCTGAGGACCCCCCCTAGGGGTCCCGGACCCCTTGTTGAAGACCCCTGGGCTAGCTAGTAGAGGATTCTCTGTTTCTCTCCCTCTCTTTCTCTTTCTCTCTCCATCCCTCCCCCACTCTGGTGTCTAAAGCCAGCACTTTGCTTGAGCTTGGCAGCTCTGCTTTGAAGCTGGGGAGTTATGTAATTGTGAACACAGTAAGCTGAAGACCTGAATGCACATCTCCCCATTTCATATCGTCCACCCCCTCTATTTGGCTACAACACTTGCTGCTAGAAAGAATAACAAATCCACAGAGGCCATAATATAGTTGCCTGTACTATGAAGAGGCCATCTTTCTATACCAGTTCAGTGTCATTGCAACAAGCCTTCTTCTCATGGATGTACTACTGTATGTATGTATATGTATGTATGTAGTGCAGCTGTTCACCTCCTTCCATGGAGTGCAGGATCAAGGATGCGTTCGATTAAAATAAGACTAAAGCTGCATTTATTTTAATGCGATATAGATACAGATAGATAGATAGATAGATAGATAGATAGATAGATAGATAGATAGATAGATAGATAGATAGATAGAGGTGTGTGTGTGTGTGTGTGTGTGTGTGTGTGTGTGTGTGTGTGTGTGTGTGTGTGTGTGTGTGTGTGTGTGTACTCAGGTGTCCATGGACACCGTTATTAAATATTCTCAAACATCATCCTCATCATCATCTCAGCTTCAGGGCTTAAAATCCTGATGATGGCAAAACCTGCTAAATTAATTTCTCTCAAATAAAAAGGGCATATTTTCGTTTGCATGGTCTAGTTTTCCAGATGACGATCAGTCTCAGCGATGATGTGCTGGGTGCATTATGTTAATACCAGTACACTCTTGGAGAGGGCACACAGTATCATGCAGAGCAGGAGACTGGTGTTGTGGCCTTTCCTTACCTCCTCCAGAACGTTGACCGTGTTCCTGCAGCTCTGCAGTCGGGTGGTGAAGCTGGACGTGGTGGGAGAATTGTAATCCTCTGTGGTTTCCGAGAGAAACTCGGACACCGATATTTGATCCGGCATCCTTTCAGCAGCGGCGGTGGGGGGGAATGATGAATAATAGCCCAAAAAAGCGGGGTGGCAAGTTAAATAAAGCTTTTAAAAAGCCAAAACCATATGGAAAGGGGAAAAACGCTGGGAATAAGCTGTAATGTTGATTGAGCGGTGGCGCCGAAATGGAATAACAGTAATGGTTATTAAACTACATAAAAGTATCGATATGAAGGATGACAAAGAGGTAATAATGTATCTTCTTCTCAGATGACTTCACTGTCCCCGAGGGACAGTGTGGGGAAAAAGGAGGAGAAAAAAATAATAGGAATGCGCGAATTCTACGCACTCTTTATGCGTATATTCCTTTTTAAAACGGAATGCCCCCCCCAAACCAAAACCTATTTAAACGGAATGCCCCCCCAAACCAAAACCCTGACAAATAAACGCCACTTCGCGCTCAATAGCTAAACGTCCGAGGAGGAGGCAGCACAAAAAAAAAGAAGAGGAAAAAAAAAGAAAAAGAACCAGCAACGCAAAGAATAGCGGATGCCCTGCTTATGTTTTACAGATGTTGTCGTCCGTCCAAAACCCTCGACAATTATTTACCAGTCGTTGTCTATCGGTTATAATAATAACCCATCGTCCGCGTGGATTGTCTTCAAATGCTGCGAAGGAATTCGTCCTTTCCCTCTTTTTTTTTTATTATCGCAGTTTGTCGTTTTTAATGCATAACGCTACCTCTGACATTCACAGCCCCTCTCTCTCGCACGCTCGCGCTAGCGGTCTCTCTCTCTCTCTCCCTATCTCTCTCTCGCTCTCTCTCTCTCACCCACCCACCTCGTTGGATGACGGGGACAACAAGGAAGAGTTCTGCGCATGCCCGATCAACTGCAGAAAGGGAATACAACAAACACTCGTCCCAAAACATAGTCACGCCGGGGCAAATCGGGCGACCTCGGAACGGTCTCCACCTGGTATTCCTAAACGTAACCTCAGTAAACTATGCCTAAAACCTAACCTTATTCCTAAACGTAAGCTCAGTAAACTACGCCTAAACCTAACCTTATTCATAAACGTAACCTCAGTAAAAAACTATGCCAATTAAACCCTAAACGTATTTCTAATATAACCTTATACAGTTATACTCAGCTCAGTAAAACAAATGCAAGAAAGAATACAAGAACCGCTGCGGGCGAGCGGTCCGCGAAAAAATAAATGGGGGTGAGGTGAGCGTGTTTTGGGACGAGTTTTCCGGTTACCCAGAAGAGTACTAGAGGCTGGATCCCATAGCCCGAAGTGGTGATCATGGAACTCTGATTGGCTTAGATAGATGGTTGTCAAGGAGACAGCATTGTCCATATTTATAATAACACAACTTGATGTTACAGTAATTACATTCTCAGCTGTAGCTCCCGCTTATTTGACAGTATGCTCGAGATTTATTTATGGGAGGTCTTCCGAGCTATGGGAGCTTACAGGCTACACTGCAGATGCTGCGTCAAGTTCAATTAAATACGTCGCAGTTACACCGGAAATGAATTGATACTGTCTTTCAAAATAAAATAATGCCTTCAAAATAAAAACTACTAGGAAAAACCCATAGATGAGCATTGTCATGGAAAGATGACTTACTTACTCTATTAAAGGAAACAGGAGGGGGGGGAATTGTGTTATAGGCTAAATAAATATCTAATTAATTAATAGGCTTTATTAGATTTTTGTTAAAAATAAGAAAACATTATTCAAAAAATGAGTTTAAAAAACAGCAGATTTACAAGCTCACTGCACCTTGCATCGTGATGCATTGTGATCTTGTAATTTACACCAGCTATTTTTGAATATCCAAATTATAAATAGGGTTAATCAAAGTGGTTAAACTGATTTTGATGCTAGACCTGTGGTTCTCAAAGTGGACCCCCCCCCCAGGGGTCCTTGAGGGGGTTGTAAGGCAAAAGTAGTTAATTTAGCATCAAAATGAATTTAACCACTTTAACCCTATACATCGTCTATTTGAAAATGGCAGATCTACAAGCTCACAGCGCATCACCATACTATTTTCAAAACATCAAAAATATTTTCAGATGGGGATCCGCAGTCAAATATAAATTTGGGGTCCTTGACATGAAAATGTTTGAGAACCACTGGGACATGTGTCAGACCAGATATCTGTACCATTTGAGTGGGCAAAACCACTAAATTGCTTATAGGGTCATATTTCCAAAAAGCACATAAACTGCCAATATAATATTTAAGCTTGAGCATTGCAATGTCTTTGAATATGCATACACATTTTGTTGATTTAAAATTGAAAAGTTGGGGGGGGGGAAAAGAAGCCAAAATCTATGCCAAACTTCCTCACATCACCTGGAATTGAGGGCTAATAGACACTTTAGACAGTCCTGAAGTGTTGTGCTGTATGAATTATTAGAGACACATGACTTCAAGATTGAATAATAATTCAATTTGGTCGGGACAATTCTGCTAATGCAGTAACCTTTTGAGTTTCAAGATGCCTGAGTTTGACATGTATTTGGCAACGGATCCCCATGATACAAATGTTTAGTTTTTTTCATCTCTGGGACCCCAATCTACACTGTAAAATCCTGTGTTAATTCAACCCTGAGAGTGTACAAATGGAACCACCTTTTGTAAACTCTCAGAGTGACAGACCAGTAAGCGTCTATTTGGAACCCTGGTCGTCCCCACCAAGGGCCCAGTTTCCTGCTTTGAAATTGAGTCTATATAGGAAGTGACAGTTCATATGAATGGCCTGTAGTTTCGCTGTTTTACCCCTGGTGGTGTCAGAAAGATTTTTTCTCCCTTCAACTGGGTGGGTTTTTGATGAACTTTAAACTTGATTTTAATACCTTAATAAACATTTTCATAAATACTATATGCTTCCATTCGCTAGTTGTCTTTCAATCATCATGATATGCGTTTTGGTAAATTATGGTCGCATTTATTTTTAAATTGACGATAAAGTAGGTTCTGCTTTAGGATGATTTGATTGACAAGCTACACAACCAATAGCATTCATTCCCCGCCCCCGCTCTTGATTGACAAGCTACCCAACCAATAGCATTCATTTAGCGATTGATTTCCAGTTGCTTTTTTGTATATATTAAAGATGGCGGATTTGAAATCATTGAAAAATGGGCTTCATTTACGGTCTGTAGAGTCTGGGGGCGTCACTTTGTCCATCTCTTTTATACAGTCTATGGTCCACTCCCCACTGAGACCTGACGTTGAGAACCAATTCGTCCTCTTTCTATTTGTCATCTTTCTCCTCTTCCTCCATCTTATTCCTCCTCTAAATGGCCAGCTGCACAGCAGATATAACTGTAAATGTTTCTGTTGCTTTCAGTGTAATGTACTGACCTCACAGAGACATTCCTTGTGTACAGCATGTTCAAACATACAGATACAGCGTCGGAAACTGTTTATGTTCAAGCAAACATGCTGGTGCCGTAAATGTTGCATGTGCTCAGATTCAGAAACTGTGAAGATCTCTGTCTTTAGATATTTTTGTACTCCACTGTATACTGCACAGCACACCTGTGGTGTCACAGTAGCTTATAACAACTGCATGAGGCTGCTGCTTAGAGTTCCAAGAAGCTCCAGTACAAGCCATATGTTTGTCAGTGTTGGGGTACCTATATGCTCTGCTGTGCTGCACAAATTCATGTATAGATTCATGTGTAGGGCATCTGAGTCAGCAAATTATATAATTTCTGTCATAACCAACCCTATATGCAGTTCTGTAAGGTTCTCCTCTCTAGACTGTGGAACCATTGGCGCACGCCGCACATGTCTGTACTGTATATAAACTGATATTTATGGAAGGTTTGACTGTTTATTTCTTTCTATGTTATTTTTCTTTTCTTTATTGTGCTATATATCTCGCCTGGGTCTCAAATAAAGGATTGAATTGAACACCTGCTGGCAATAAAAAATAACTGTGATTCCCAATGCAGGACTGGATTTTCCTCATCTGTGTCATTGTGTAGACAAACACAGACAACACATCTTCACAATCCATCTTTTGCTTTGCTAAACCAGCTCAACTGAATTCCTTCCATCAAAATGACAGAAGAGTGAATCTTTTTGCCTTTGGTTTCCTTCAATATTTAACATTCCTCAGTCCTTCAGTTCAACGGGTCAACGGGTGTAGTCAGCTGACACCGACATCAATCCTGAACTTTTCCTCATCTGTATCATTGTGCGGACAAACACAGACAACACAACTTCACAATCCATCTTTTGCTTTGCTAAACCAGCTCAACTGCTCGAAACCTTATGTATTACTGCATTCACTTGTCCTTGTTTGCCCGAAGAAGCTCACGAAAGCTTGCAATATGTTGGGATACTTGCACAGAGTTAGTGAGGGTGCAGTAGCTGTTTTTTTCTTTTGCTGACTTAACTTTTTACAAATACAAAAGATGAAAGCATACTGTACTTTCTCTACAAAATATCAACTATTGATGACTGATGAAAGCATAACAAGTAGCCTACAGACAGATAGAGAGAGAGACAGTCGTCCTGCTGGGATGGATCGGGGACCTGTGAGAAAATAAAGTGATAAGTAACTCCAAGCAATTTGCTTCATACATTTAATTGCAGAAAATCTGTCTATTGCATTGTTGTTGTTTATAATGTTTCTTACAGACACTTTTTTTTCATGTCTCTGCTTGCAGTTTAACCACTTGAACCCTACTGTCCCTATCCTGGGATGAACATTCAGCACAAATAGCAGATCAACAAGCTTACAACAGGCACCATACAAGGCGTTGTGAGCTTGTAGATTGGCCATTTACGGTGAAGAGATTTGGTGTAGAGGGGGAAAAAAGGACAGGACCTAATAAAGAGCCCTGGGGCCACATGGGTCAATTAAGTTTAGGGTTTAAGTTTGTTGAATGTGAATGTAGCCTAGTTTAGCTCAATTCTTGGATGTTTATAAGATCAAGCATCAAATCCTCTCAATACTAAGGAACTTAGAGATTGGCTGGTCTAAGTAAACTACACAATGTAATAGAGCTCCGAGGTCCATGATATCCCCATGGGTCACAGCGTTATGTTTTGTATTGGAATCCAAATGTTCAGAAGGGAATCTTACTTTGATAACAAATCAAAGAAAGAGGTTCCGCACACTGTCTTGAACTTGCAAAAAGGATGCTCTTTTTTAAAATCGACGTTTCGGTTGTTGGACCTTCATCAGGACAAACAACATTGAAATGGGGAATCTTAGATTGCGTCATATAAGAAATAAACAAATCACAAATAAAAATCAAATTATTTTACTCATATGGATTTTAAGCATCAACTGACGGTGAAGTTTATCCAAAGAGTACTTTTTTCCCCCTCCAAACACAGACGTTCAAATGTAACTCAATATCATAAATAAACGACTCACACTCACTCAAACGAGTCACATACCTGACAAAATTGCCGGGGGTGGTTTATTTATTTTTGAAACAGCTTATATGACGCGATCTAAGATTTGCCTATGGGGATTCCAATACAAAAAATAACAACGTGACCCAGGGGTAGTGGGAGTGGACTTCGGTACTCTATTGATGTATTTATTAAGTGGTTTAATTCTCTAGCTATACTTGAAGATATACTTACAGTACTTAAAGACGCTTGGCAGAGGACCTTCATCCTTGGCAGGGTCCAGGTCTGTTGGTGCCGTTGTGCGACGCAAAAAACAAACGTTGAAGATTTTGAATGATATGAATGTTTTAAACATTTAGAAATAATAATACATGAACACAGCAAATAGGCTACTAAACATGAAGTATATAGTAATGCAGTATACAACGGAAAAGATATACCAACAACTTGGCTTTGAATAAGTTGAGCCTATGAGAAAAATAGCCTACTGTACTGTAGAGTACAACACATTATTTATTACATATTGTTTATGAAGAGAAAAAAGCTGTGTTTTTCATCAATGCATAATATGGAAAGGAAGGAAGTTACATTTTTAAAGCAATATATAAACAAACACAGCATTGGAAACAAGACCGCAAGGACTTTCATGAACGACCTGTTAAAAGGAATTATCCTTATCCTTAACACAGCATGACTCTGGTGTATAGGCCTACTGTGCTGAATGAATTGAATGCATAAGAAAACTGCATAACACCAATTCTCCTTAAACCTACAACTTATTCAAAGGAAGAATCAGAGCATAACAAATGAAGCTGTTGATGTGGGATTAAACAAGATACAGCGATATTAGGATTCAAGTGTCTCCATTTTAACTCTCCTTTTATGATTCGTTCCTAATATTAGAATACGAAACGGCGTACAAATCTAATAAGGGGGACAGTAACAATTAGTCTGCCAGGAAATCCCCCCCCCCTTCACCAGGCATGAATGCATGAAAGCATGAACTCCAAAAAGCCCCAAAGGCACAATGCAAGCACGATTTAACCACACTGATTCCAAAAACAGAAATTAAAGGAGGCGGACTGTTTTCGGCAATACAGATTTCATTTGCTTGCCACGAACTGTTCGCCCCCTTTTCTCAGACTAGGTGGCCAGGAATACGATTTTACCCCACTGATTCCAAAACAGAACTAAATTTAAGGGGCGGACTGTATTCGGCAATACAGATTTGCTTGCCAGGGAGTGTCCGCCCCCCTTTTCTCAGACCAGGTGAGTGGTGAATTAACGAA
Source organism: Gymnoscopelus braueri (assembly GCF_963280865.1). Taxonomy (NCBI): domain Eukaryota; kingdom Metazoa; phylum Chordata; class Actinopteri; order Myctophiformes; family Myctophidae; genus Gymnoscopelus; species Gymnoscopelus braueri. The sequence continues at coordinate 19,346,827 of NC_137623.1, read as the reverse complement.
AATGGCTATGCCAGCTCCAAACAGCCCCAAAGACACGATTCCAGCACTATTTGACCCCACTGATTCCGAAAACAGAAATTAGAGGAGGCGGACTGTATTCTGCAATCCAGATTTGCTTGCCAGGAACTGTCCAACTCCCTTTTCTCATACCAAGGGAGTGGTAAATTAATGAAAATGGATATGCCAACTCCAAACAGCCCTAAAGACACGATGCCAGCACTATTTGACCATACTGATTCCGAAAACAGAAATTAAAGGAGGCGGACTGCTTTCGGCAATACAGATTTGCTTGCCAGGAACTGTTTGCCGCCCCTTTCTCAGGCCAGGTGACCGGTGAATTAATGAAAATCGCTATACCAACACCAAGCAGCCCTAAAGACAGCACTATATTCCGAAAACAGAAATTAAAGGAGGCAGACTGTTTTCGGCAATACAGATTTGCTCGCCAGGAAGTGTCTTTCCCCCTTTTCTAAGACCAGGTGAGTAGTAAATTAATGAAAATGGCTATGCCAACTCCAAACAGCCCCAAAGACATGTACCATCATATTGTCATGAATATACTCTCACCACCTGGTCTGAGAAAAGGGGGGTGGACATTCAAATGATGTAGACATCATTATTAGCATAAATGTCAAAAGAAAAGCACAAACATCTTTCTCCTTCTCCCTTCCTCTATATATCACCTGTCCTTATTTGTCTTTGAAAGAGATAGAGTGAGTAGGACGGACATTTTAAGCCTCATTCATGCTTAGTTAGGGTGCTTTTAAATGTTTAAATTACAGCCATTAATTAGTAACAATATAACAGTAACATTGATTTAATAACCAGTTATTGTACTATAATTTATTACATCAGTCATTACATCAGTCATTATATACCATGACCAAATAGCTTTATTAAAAAAACACTCACTGTAAAAAAGAAAAAAAGAAAAGAAAAAAGCAGCTGTATCAAACCCTAATAATCTGCATTTAGCGTAACACATGTTTGTGTTATGAATTTAACCCATCAAAAAATGGGGGTGCACTACATTTCTGCCAGTCTCTTTTGAATCATAAGCAAATGGCGTCACCTTGTGGCCATTAACTTTTCTTGTAGGCTATAGTGTTTCAGTTCCTGTCTTTATTTAGCCCTGATACATGACTATATATTATATGACAGTCATGGTCATGGATGAACTTGTTTGCATTTTCTACCTTTTTAGCCCGTCCATCTACATAACATTCAAATTTCAAATATAAATTGCTTACTCCATGGCCACAGATGTTACAATTATTTAGGGGTCTCAGGAAGTACCCGTATTGTCGGTATTGTTTAATAAAAAGCATTTCAATCCAATCGGTGGCCATTTTCTTCGTATTTTATCATATGCTTTCAACCACGCGACCCTATCGGTTGGGAGGTGTATCGCACTCTGATACATTATAACTATATGAGAACATGGCCACCAATCAGATTAAAATGCTTTTTATTGAACAATACGGAAAATACGGGTACTTCTGAAAGCCCGTAAATAATTTCAACATCCGTGGCCATGGGTTAATTACTTTATATTTGAAATCTGAACGTTTATGTAGATGTACAGGCCATAAATTGAGAAAGTTTAAACACTATGTTGAAGTTCATCCATGACGGTCGTGACAGATGACCGTCTTGGATCCATGGATGGCTAGTCTTTATTAAAACTACCCATTTGCATTTGAACTACAATATGTGACAATAATTTAATACGTATTTAAAACGTAGGATAAATCATCATGGTTAAATAATAATGAACACGGATCCAGGAGAACCTTTACGTTGAAAGAAACAGGCCGGAAATGTCGTCACAGGCCCTTATCGTGCGTCACCACCGTGAGGTGGACCTGTGTAGCCATGTCCTCTTATTATAAGCGACTTTGGGCTTGTTTTTCTGTAAAGTTGCTTGTAAATATTGGTAGTTGCGGGTTGCGGTTTTTTGGGCTTGTTTCTAATTAAAGCGTAGTTGTTTATTTGGGCTTGCTTCCAATTTTTTTAAAAATATTGTTTAAACAAGTGTTCTCAAATATTTTCATGTCAAGGACCGCCCAAATGATTTGTATTTTGTCCCGACCGACCCTAAACCAAAATGTTTTGTGCCAGGGACTTCCCGTACCAGATTTGTGTTGTTAGAATGTTTAAAAAAATCTTCCAAATATTCCACATTTTATTTTAAATAGCAGATCTACAATAGCTCACAACGAGTTGCATCGCAACCTGTTGTGGACTTGTAGATCGGCTATTTTCCAAGTAGCCCATGTCAGTGATGGAAGAAGTAGACATTGTTTTACTTTAAAAGTATCAATACTGCCATGTAGAAATACTCTGTTGCAAGTAACAAATCACACCCTGTGTGAAGTGGGCGGTGTCTTGCTAGCTAATCACAATACTGAATGGAGTCAACCAATCATGTACAAAAGATAAATACATTTATTGAAACACTCTTTATGATGGACGAAACCATAACTTGAAAAAAAACAAATTATGTTTTTTTTCAAGTTATGGTTGCTTATATAGGGCTATGCACATGTGTCATGTGACACTGGCCAATCACAGTCCTGAATAGATTGTGATTGGCCAATCACAGCGCAGGATAATTGTACAAATTTCCAAACCTCACTTTCAGGGCCGGTTTCACTGCCCAAGATATTTGTACATTTTTCCAAATCTCACTTATAGGGGCGGTTTCACCGCCCAAAAATTACTTGAAGTACCAAAAGTAGAAAGTACTCATTATGCAAAATGTCCCATTTCAAGTTTTCAAATCTTTTGAAAATCTACAAGCTCACCTTTCATGTAGACCTTGTGAATTTGTACTTCCATGTACTGTTGTTCTCATGTCTTACTAAATAAAGTACATCAAGTACATCAACAATGCCAATGCGTCACATTCTTATTTTTAACTCTAAGTGGTGTATGGTCACATTGCAACGCATTTTGAGCTTGTGTCGGCTATTTTCAAATGGCCGAAATGTGAAGTGGTTGAAGTGGGTAATGTTTTGTAATGTAATGACAATGTAATGTAAATGTTCTGAAAATTGGAAATACTCCAGTCAAGTAAAAATACCTCAAATTGTACATAAGTACAATACCGGAGTAAATGTATTTAGTTACTTTAGTTTACACCACGTGTGTCTGTTTAAAGTGCTCTTCTCGGCTTGTTTTCCTAGACGCTGTTGCTTGTTTCTCTCACAGAGAATCTGGGTAATCTGGCAACACTGGCCGAGGACCTGGCTAGCTAGCTAGCTCTATGCTGAGTTGGTGGTGAGGAACGTGACTGCAGGCAAAGAGCTGGTCAGTTTCTTCTTTAAATAAAAATGTATTATTTGTATTAACTAACTGTAAGACGTGACACCACGCAGTTAACAAAGTAATATGGATATCAATTAATCATACACTTTTCTCACAACAGTCTTCAAAACTTCTTCTGGTTCCAGACTATTATTGGAGAGTGTCTGCGTTACAGCTGTCCGAATGGCTGAGGGCTCCTCAGGTAATGTAATGTTAGTATAACCTTATTTAGTTGGAAAATATAAGTAAATACGCACTGGGGGTGTCTGGGAGGGACGGTGACACTTTAACCCACGTTGAAAATACCACATTTCGTTGAGCTACACAGATTTAACTTGGCTTAATACAACTTTTTCTAAAACAAAACTAGCCCTGAAACATGACTGTCATATCATGACAGTCATGGACGAACTTCAACATAGTGTTTGCACTTTCTCCTTTTTTGGCCCTTACATCTACATAAACGTTCAGATTCCAAATATAAAGTGCTTACCTCATGGCCACGGATGTTACAACTACGTACGGACCCTCAGAAGTACATTTAAATCCGATCGATGGCCATTTTCTCCGTATTTTCTCCATATGTTTTCAACTACGTGACCCTATCGGTTGAGAGGTGTATTGCACTCTAATACATTATTTCCCCATGGGAAAATGGCCATCGATCGGATTAAAATGCTTTTTATTGAACAATACGGAAGATACAGGTACCTCTGAGGACCCGTAAATAATTGTAACATCCGTGGCCATGGGGTAAGCACTTTATATTTGAAATATGAACGTTTATGTAGATGTACGGACTATAAATGGAGAAAGTGCAAACACCAGGTTGAAGTTCATCCATGACATCGTGACAGACGACCGTCGTGTGATCCATGGCTAAAACAAAACGTTCTCCAAACTAGCAACACATTTATTACAAAAAAAATCCATATATCCACTTGGAAAACGGTTTGGTTTGTCCATCTGACAGCAGCTAGGTGGACTGACTGGATGTTGGCTAAATAAAAAACATAACGGGTCAGGCTCATAGCTAGCAAGCTAACCTGTTACTGTCTGTGTGTGTGAGTGCTAATGGCTGCTAGCATTACTACTGATCTATCTGTTCGATCATGCTTATTTGAAGGTTTTACAGAATTTCACCTCTAAGTAAAGGGATAAAAGAAAAAGAGCTTTACGGTTTAAACCCCGAGTTTCAGACTGATTTAGTGTGCTGTGCACACATACATAATTACTGTTCGAGGGAGATGTCGCACAGTGATCTCTCAAGACAGACATGGGTTACCAGATTGGTCGCCCAGTGGTTTACAAACCTCTTGTGTTGTTGTGCCAAAGTTACAAGGTTCAAGGTTTCTAAGTTCTTTATTGTTACATCTTACAGGTATAGGCCTGATACTTCCTCAGATATTGTAGCAGTAATAATAATAGTAAACAACATACAACACCAAGGAGAATAGCAGAAAAGATCATTAAGAAAAAGAGTCAAGGAATAATTAATAATTAGACAGAAGCAGCATTATCAAAAAACGGTTGGACTGTTGGTTCTAGCTATATAGGTGCTTGGAAGGTGCTGTGTGCAAGTTTTTCTACTCTTAAATTATAAACGTCTATCTCTGAGCCAGTGTCTTACTTAGGGTTGGGATCCGGAATCGGAGGAACCGGATCCAACATTGTGGAACCAGAATCAGTTCCATCACATTTGGAACTGGTTTTGATCACACTGTCAGAGCTGGTATCTGGACTTCACGTCTGCTATACAATTACAATGCCGGTGGTTCTCAAACTTTTTTATTTCAAGGACCACCATAACTCTGAGAGTGTACAAGTACGGGTCCATTTGGTTCCATTTGTACACTTTCATAGTTTCAGACCTGTTAGGGTCCATTTGGAACCCCCTATAGGAAGCGTTAAGAGGGAACCGTTAAGAGGGATTCGTTAAAGAACTGTATATTACCATCTCGCAGAGACATTTCAGTAGATAAACATGTGTAGTTAATAAATACAATAACTTGTATAGATGTGCCTGTCTGGCAGAGTTGTAATGTAATTCATGTTGCATCCTTCCTGAATTCTGATCACCCCGACTTGTTTATTCGACATAATAAGGTGTTATATGGCCTGGTGGGAAAGGGAAACCTGTGTAGACTAGACTGTATATCTGACACCACATAAAAGCACTATTCTATAAGATCAACAATAATAATAATAGGACACAGCAGACACTGGACTGTTATGTAAGCCGCCCACACCCTAGTAACGAATACAAGAACGCTCGCCCCAAAAACACGCTCGCCCCGGGCCAAATCCGACGGACGACCTCGGAACGGTTGCCACTAGGTATTCCTAAAAACGTAACTTCAGTAAAACTATGTCTAAACGAACCCAACCTTATTCCTAAACGTAACCGCAGTAAAACTATGCCTAATTCTAACCTTAACCTCAGTAAAACAAATGCAAGAATACAAGAACCGCTGGGGGCGCAAGGGGTCTGCTGGGGTCCAATCATGTTCCACCAAAGGGGTGAGGAAAAACAATCAACGGGGCCCTCAGCGAATCGAAACTATGTTAGACCTCAGCTCTAGATGACGATCATAAAAAAAAAAGTAATCTAAATATCCAATAAATTGAGGTACATCACAGAAAACACTTTAAAGTAATCTATCTAAAAGTAAATCTATGTTCAACCCATGAGGTTCTCTCCTTGAAAGTAAATAGCAGATCTACTAGCTCACAACATGTGAGCTAGTAGATCTGCTATTTTCGCTAGTTTGGGTCTGGGCAAACGTCAAATTTACCTTTTGGGTCTTGAGCTAAAAAGTTTGGAAACCACTGGTCTAAACAATGTCACGTTGTGATTGCGATCATCCTGTAGCATTTATTATGTTGTTATTAAAAAACAACAACATAAAACTATACTAGAAGTGACCAGAGTGATCTTTATTTGTATTTCAAGGGATGGCAATGTGACATGTTTTTCAGTTGAAAGTCAGTTTGCGTTGAGCTGCATTGTCATATGATGTGGTATAAATTAGGCCTTAATAATTACCCAAATTAGCTCTAAGCTCAAGACAACAAAAGCAAGACAACTGTGAACACCAGCCTATTTTTTGATGTTCAGACTGATGAGTTGTGAAAAATGTAATTTTGTTATTATACTTGTTGCATGACTTCATACACATACTGTAGCTTTTGTTATTGATTCCTCAGACCCACCAGACCTCGGCACAGACGGGACATCATCACAGCAAATACGTAATCAGCAGAGATCCAGGAGAGCTCGGCCCAGACAGGACCACGACAGAAACGTGAAAGCTGCACCCAGCAGCTACGACTCCCCCCACCAATACAAACATTTTCCGCACGGTTACCAGCCACCTTTAGCCGATGACAATTCAAGTTCTGCAACGCATTATCCGCCTCCCTACCACCGAGAGGATGGGGGGAAGGGGCGAGGAAGGGCGGGAGGCGGCAGAGGAGGAGTTGGAGGAGGAAGAGGTGGGCGTTGGTCACATGGAGGAGGAGGAGACAACAGAAGTTTAAATGGTGGGGCTGGTGGTGGTTCAGCTCCAGGGTATCAGCCTCCCAAGTGGCAAAGACCTGAAGCTGACCGAGGTCCACACTGCGGCGACAGCAGAGCAGCTGGTGGTCACCGATCGGGTACCCCTCCCATGGAGGGACCGGATAGGAATGGGCCCAGCTGGCGAAGAGAGGCCGGGAGCAGGGATGTGGGGCACGCCGGCGAAGACCAGGACACCCGGCCAAAAAAACCCAAGAAGTTTAACCAGGAGCCAAGGAGAAGGGTGCAAGATGTCAGATACATGAAAGGGAGTGACCCTAGAGACGGGCTGGAGAATCAGGAGAACGGGGCTGCGGGAGAAGGCTGGAGGTATGCCGAGAGCAGAGGAGAACAATACCCTTCAGAAACCCGGGAAAGAAGTCAGAGGGGCAGGAAGGGTGACTGGAACCTGTGTCAAATTGATCCTCAACCTCAACAGAAACGCATAGAGCCAAAACACCGCCAGGGACCAATCAAGCCACTCAAGCCGTTGCCTCTAGAAGAACCTGACTCAGAGAGGGGAGGAGCCATAGAGACAAAATCTCGTCATGGACCACTCAAGCCATTGCCTCGAGAAGAATCCGGCTCAGAGAGGGGAGCCAGTGGCCTGGACGGCCCGGCCCGTGGCAAGGAGAGAAACCAGGGCGGACGTGCACCGCCCGCACAGAACAGAGAGCAGTGGAGAGCCCACCATCAAGACCACAGGCCTGGCCAGAGGAAGAGGGAAAACGTGCCCAAGAGCAAGGAGACACAAACTGGTATGGGTCAGGAAGCAACCTTTTTGTTTGCAGGCCACATATTGGTTTGTTTTGTTCCCCAGCCACTTCCACTGATTTACCAGCCAAGCTAGATATTTCAAGCAGAAAAGGACATTTAAACAGTGGATTGGTTAACTGCCAGGATGGCTTGGGAAATAAAACATGCCAGTCGGCTGCAACCAAAAGTTACCAGTATTTTTCTGGTCTTCATTTCCCTATCTGTATTTTCCATATTGTATCGTATGATGCAAAAGCGTTCCCTCTCAGTGCATCTAGTATTATGAAACTGAAGGCTCTATTATGTCATGCTGTTAAACCATCTAGGAATCTGTGGTAGAAGTTCTGCATCGGATTTGTAAAGAACTTTGCCATTGTGATTTGCTGTATTCTGCAACCGAGTCATTTACAAGGTGATGGACAGTAAGTTGCCTTTTGTGTAGATCCATAAGATCTATCCATAATGGTACCACATCCATATGGTAGTAGATCAGGTCCTGATTCTGCTCAGGGACAGTTTACACACACACACACACAAACACACACACACACACACACACACACACACACACACACACACACACACACAGCCCTCGTATATTGGTATTCTGATTTGTTTGTGTTTTCTCTTATTATTAGTATTATATATTTTTATATAATCTCTATTTCACTCTGTTGAGGAACGCTTGGGAGTACAAGAATTTCACTGCCTGCAATGTTGCAGTGCATGTGACCATAAAGCAACTTGAGCCTTGATAAGAGCGTATTGTAGGCCAACCACTAATTGTATAAATAGAACTCTAACCAACCCCCCCCCCCTCATCAAATTTACAACTGATGTAAAGAGTTTGTTATAAATGGAGAATATGGCCTGCCTTCTAATCTACTTACTTGTCATCACTTTACTGCATCATTGCAGTGTTGTGAGTCAGCGTTGTCTTCCTGAACCTCCTCTTCCTGCTTCCAGGATGTCTGATCGAACAGCTGTCTGAAGAGAAGTATGAGTGCATGGTGTGCTGCGACGTCATCCGTCTCATGGCCCCCGTGTGGAGCTGCCACAGCTGCTACCATGTCTTCCATCTCAACTGCATTAAGAAATGGGCCAGGTCCCCGGCCTCACAGGCGGAAGGTATAATCATCATTATGTACACTGCCTATTAAGGCCAGACCGCACCAATGCAACTAGTCGCAACTCCTTGCCACAAAACATTTTTAAGGCCAGTCCATACCAATGCAACTCCTTGCAACTGCCATTGGGGATAATGGTTTCCGTAGTTGCAGGGAGTTGCATTGGTGTGACATGGCCTTAAAACTATTTTGTTGCAAGGAGTTGCGACTAGTCGCATTGGTGCGGTTTGGCCTTAAGGCTGCCCAATCAGTCTTGTGTTATCTATTGCACCTATAGTTGTCATTATTTGTAGGATTTATGTATTTAATCGATTTATTGATATTGCTGAACTCATTCATTTTGTGTACAACCCACATTTTGAAAAGAGCATATTGATACAAGATCCATAATTTAATATTAGGCATGACTAATATCAGTAACTTATCGTCTCTGTCGGGTGGAAACCTCATATCCAAAACGGTTACTTTTCAGGATTCAAAAAAAAAAATAGCAAAAGTAGCAGATCGACAAGCTCAAAACGCGCCGCTTCGCACCGCGTTTCAAGCTTGTGGATTTAATGCTTTTGTGTGACGCTGCAGTATGTTCAAGTAGGGTATTAATTAACGAAAAAACACAACAAGTTTAGAATATGGAGATAGTAGGAGGTTTCTGTCTGACAGCAACAATATTTTCAACGTTGCCTCATATCCTGCTTAGTGCAGTCAGCTCTGTGGGATTACAGCACAAATGTCCTTCATAGAATAATGCACAGTAATACATAATGCTGCTTTACAGACAATACAGGGCACAGTTTCTGAACAATAGATGGCAGCGGTGACCCCCATAAACAAAAAGCAATGCAGCTAATGCTGCATTCAAAGTCCCATGCTGCTGCATCAGCAGTATGTTGAATTGCTCTGCAGTTTGGATTTTGTAGGCTTCTTCTTAGAATGTAGTGTTAATTTTGTCGACTAAAAAACTATGACGCAAAATGTTTGTCGACTACCTTTTTTTCACTGACGAAAATGTTATAAAAACTAAGCTATGATGACTCAAACCTATGACTAAATATCTTGACGATTTTGTCAACAAATACAAACTGGACAAATGTTGGGGATTAGTGGAGAAGAGATCCAGTAGAACTAAGATATTTTATGTTATTTTATGCTTGTAGATTGTAGCTTTTTTCAATAGCCGGTACAAATCAGGCATTTTTTCCATTTCCTGAAAAGTAACTGTTTTGGACATACAATGTTTCAACCCAACAGCAACTATTTTGAATTGTTAAAATTGTTGTCGAATTGCAAATTGTTGAATTGTATTGAATAAAAATGTCTCTTCAGCAGATTCAACTGATGGTTGGCGTTGTCCAGCTTGCCAAAATGTTACAATGAAACCACCAACCTCCTATACCTGCTTCTGTGGTGAGTGGAGCTATGATGAATCGCCAACAGACTTCCATTGTAAACGGAAAGTGACGGAAGTAACGTTTGCCTTTAGCCTCGGGAGCCAGTCTCTTGTTTCACTCTCACCTCGTGTTCGGGACGGGTTGTTCCAAACACCTACTGTATAGTGCCAATGTTGAACTCCATATTCAGTGTTTCTGAAGCATGCTCTCATCACGCTGTGTGGCGGTGAGATGAGAGAGTAACAGGGTTCCCACGGTCATGAAATTCCTGGAAATATTTTGAAATTAGAAAAATACGTTTTCCATGCCTGGAAAAGGTTTGGAATCAAATATTTTGGAAAATGTTTGGATAACATTAGTGAAATATGTAACATGGTAAAATGCAGTGCTGCGCTGCACGAGCTGTGTGAGTGCGGCCTAATGTAAAACAATTAAATTAAATACAGGACATCACGTGACGTCCTGTATTTAATATATAATAGTTATATAATATAATAGACCTACAAGCTAACAACACGTTGCACCGCAATACGTTGTCGGCTTATAGATCTGTTCTTTTTATCACGAGACACCTTCGCTCGAGTCCTCCTTGGTGCATTGATAGCACACTGGTGTACTGTAAGAGCCTCATTATTGCACTGTATGATTGCTATAGGCTTGGAAATGGGATAAATATACTTTGGAAAAGTTGTGAAAATTCCCTGGTGGTGGGAACCCTGGGGTCTGTTGTGATCCATGTTTTTAAACATTTTACTGGCAGGTAAAGTAACCAATCCGGAGTGGCAACGTAGCGAGATCCCCCACAGTTGTGGTGACATGTGTGGGAAGAAGAGGAGTGGAGTGGACTGCAACCACCCCTGTAACATGTGAGCCTAGTTACTGTAAATGTCATAAACCCAAAACAATCATCATCATATGTGAGAATCTGTGGCTTTCAGGCTATAACTGATCTATTATTTCTACCTTCAGCTTGTGCCATCCTGGACCTTGTCCACAGTGCCCTGCCTTTATAACGAAATCCTGCGTCTGCGGTAGAACCAGGTTGGTGTATATTCACCAATTCAGCATCAAGCATGAGTATCATTTAATGTACATTTTAGTGGTTTGTTATGCTTGGACAGGGGTCTCTAACAGGGGGTCCTAGCATCCCTATTCTGAGGAGAACTTTAGGCAAATATGTTTGGTGTAGAGAGAAAAAAGAGTAGACCAAGTACAAGTTTTATAAGTTTTGAAGTGGTTAACTGTCTAAAAATACACATTAACATGAGTCCTACACAACGATAGTGCTATGATCAAACAAGTCTATGAAATATGAAAAAAGTTGTATCTGCAACACTATTTTATACAGTATGTGGTGGGGGTCCCTGCTTCATCTCTCTCTCTCAGCTAAGGGGTCCTTGGCCTGAAAAACATTGTAGCTACACAAATATCTCTCTATGTCCCCCTTCTCTATTTGTGTGGAGTCACAGCAGCCCAAACATTGATCAAACCTTCTCTGCTGTAGTCAACCAATGCGCTGTGGCCAGGCTGCCGTCGTCCAGTGTGGCCGTGTGTGTGGAGCGCCTCTCAACTGTGATGAACACACCTGTGAACAGGTGTGCCACAGTGGAACATGTCAGCCCTGCCAGCTCCTAGTTCAGCAAGGTGAGTCTCGCATAAACCTTGACATGATAATAATACCACTGCATTTGTCTTCCGGCTTATGCTGGTCTTAGATACTCAACTGTTCTAAAAAAGTAATTAAAGAGTAACAAAACGTATGACGTGTATACGTATGACTGATTGAATGACTCTTATTTTGTATCTATTTTTTTATAGTTTGCTATTGTGGTGTTACTTCTCGCGAGGCCCTATGTGGCACAGACAAAAAAGGATTTGATGGTTCTGGGCATTTCTCGTGTCAAAAACCATGTGGGAGGTAAGTCTGACCTTCCACGAATAGATAATTTGGCTGTAGTCCATGAAATTCATATTCATTTAAGTCCCTATCATAAACTGAAACTCCTGTCTTTTTTTATATTCCTCTGTTCAGGATGTTGGACTGCGAGGCCCACCGATGTGAGCAGGTGTGCCACCCTGGGCCGTGCCAGCCTTGCCCTCTGTCCCCCAGGTTGGTGAAAAGCTGTCCTTGCGGGCAGACACCCCTGACTAAGCTCTTGGAACTGGGCTACTCTGAGGCTGAGCGGAAGACCTGTTCAGATCCTATCCCCTCCTGTGGAAAGACTTGCAGCAAGCCACTGGCATGTGGCTCCAATGGTAGGAGGCGGGCAGCATGTTCATTAGGAAAAGTGGATCATTTTGCTTTGGTGCACTCTAATGCTGCGTTCATAGTTACTAGTGGTGACAGGCTACAAGTCATTTTCAATGGGTTAGGAAGCCAGTCTGAAGTATTACACAATGCTAAGGACACTGGCACTGATAGATGTTTATAACTTCTGCACCCGGAACCGTATGCGGCGGAATGGGTAGAGAGGGCCCCGGCATTGTGTCGAGGTGTCCTTGATTAAGACACTTAACCCCTAACTCCCCCCCGCTCACTTAAGAAGCACTTAGCTGGGTGAAGCTGAAAACTGAATTTCCCCTGTGTGATGAAATAGGTCTATTATTATTACTGCCATCAAGCACCTTAAGAGCTAGAACCAATGGACAAACTGATTTGAAAATGCTGCTACTGTACTCTGTGATTTAGTTTAAACTTTTTTACTGTTCTCCTTTTTGTATTATTGCTGCTACAATAACTGACCATACACATTATTTTACTCTTATGTACCAGTATATAAGGTGTAACAAAGGAACCTTGTTCCACTCCCCTTCTCTCCCCATAATTCCTGCTCCGTTCCGTAATTGGATGAAAATCAAATTCTTGCTGTTAACCAGTTCCCTGTGCTATTTACTCTTTTCATGTACGCATTGGGGCTTGAACAACACCTGGCCAGCTACTGAATGTACCTGGCCACGCCTGGTAGTTTTGTAGCTTTGTCGCCACTAGTGTGAACAGCATCAGTCTGCTCCTGCTGTATATGAAATTGGTTTCCTATGGGGCACTTCAACAAATCAATCACAAATCAATCAATCATACCGAACAAAGTTGGTATTTTCATTGGCATGTTGTTTCAACACGTATTATCTTGTAGTGGTGTTTTACATGATCTCGCACTGTTCATACTGTTCATCTGGAAGAGTCATTCATGTTAGCATTATGTTCTTTTCAGACACTATTCATATATGTGAGAAGCTGTGCCATGAGGGACCGTGTGGGCCATGCTATCTTACCTCTACTGTCACATGCAGATGTGGCTCAAAGATTAAGGTGGGGATAACATGTCATGGTACTGTACTTCAAGGGTTCCCAAACTTTTCAGGTCACGACCCCCCAAAATAATCATATTTGAACTGGGGACCCCCCACCCTGACAAGCACTTGTTGTAGGCATTTGTTGTAGGAATTGTAGGCATTACATTTAGTTCGACTCGGTTCCACAGATAAATATTGTGAAAATAGCCGATCTACAAGCTCACAATGTGAGGGGTTGCAAATGATTGCCTCTTTCTTACGTAATATTTGACAATTTGGCCTATTTGGTATTAAAAAGTCATTAAATTGTCACTTTAGAAATGTGCAGATACCCTGTATACACTTACACTGTATGTTGGTTTGTTTACTGTTGAGTGAGAAAACAATGTTGCACATTAAGCTAATCATCTGGGGACCCCCCTGGCGGTCCCGAGCCCCAGTTTGGGAACCACTGCTGTACATCTTATGCACATAAAAATCAGTTGATTTGAGTACCACTGTGTTCCTTACAGTTGTCTTGCATAAAAATAATTTACATTCACCTTCCAACCTTTTCAGGAGGTCCCCTGTGAAACAATTCAAAATGAAGGTGAGATTTCTTTTTGTCAATTCTGTTTAGATGGTATAGTACTACCATCTGTCCTCCTCCGTAAAACATGTCTTTGTTGTGACTCACTCCTAGGCCAACTCGTCTTCACTTGCGAGAGACGATGCAATAAGAAACGCACCTGTGGCCGACATAAGTGTGGGGAGCTGTGTTGTGTCGTGAGTACTAACGGAAGGAAGATGTGTCTTATGTGTGCATAAGTTCAATTCTACTTTAAACGTCTGTTATAAGGGGCTGTCATGCCCTCATAGTCTTGATGCAAGTCAAATTCTATTTAAAGTGTGTCACGTAAATTGAGAGTGGCCCTCAAAAGCCATCCTCATTCAGGCAGCCCTAAAACATCACGTCAGAGCTGACTGAAAAGTTAATGAAACGATACAACCAACAACAACAACTCACGGGATTGCTTGGAAGTTAACTAAACCTTCATAGAAAGGAAAATGACAAATCTATCAAAGAGGGTAAATGAAAATGCATGCAGCCATGTCGACTGCAAACAAGCTTTGTGTGATTATTAAAATGTCAGCGTATTTGAGCATATCAATCATTAGTGACTCGATACAGCATAACATAGCAAAGCTAATGTTGCAATTAACATGCCGGGGTCCAATAATGGCGTGGCTCTCGTGACGACATATTGATTATGACGGCAGAACGGGATGTCAGCAGTTTATTTTTCTTCGCTTTCCATTATTCGATTTGTAGCAAACATGGATTAAAGTTCTCCGTCGCGACTGATTTCAGTCATTTGGATTCCATAGAAGCCAGCATGTGCTGCACAGCAAAAATAGCCTATCTACAAGCAATTTTGGGTTATTATTTTAAGATTATTGCATTTGAAGAGGTAAAAACTTATCATCTTCCATAAAACCCTAATTGTCTCGGATATTTCATCAAAGCAAAGGTTAAATCCTCAATCTGTGATTTCTTCAACTGGTTGGCTGTACAATATGTAGAACAGCACAAACAATATTGCTAAAACGTTCAAATTTTTTCTTCGTGTATTAATTGTTTAGGAATCAGCGCTAGTGTGGGTGGGGGCTCCTTTCACAGTATTTCACATGATAGAGAGAGCAGAATTGTCTAACCTCTTAAAATGCAGCCAGTTGCTCATTCTCATCATCTTCTAAACCATCCCCGATAGTTAGACGATTGGCCCATCTGCCGGGCTCAATCAGTTTGTCAATAGATGTTTTCCTGGCTAATATCTCATTGCGAAAACTGAGCGTGTGAGATTTAGGATGGCTAGTACGCAGGGTTACAAAAGTGTTAATTTCCCCAAAAAATATGACCCAATGTGATATCGTCTCTGTTGGGTGGAAACCTCATGTCCAAAACTGTTACTTTTCAGGAATCAAATTCAAAAACGGCAAAAGTAGTAGATCTAACGAGTTCTTAACGCGTCGTTTCGCGCAGCTTGCGGATCTGCTACTTTTTGATACTTTTGTGACGCTGTAGTATGATCCAAGTAGGGGCGTTAATTTACGAAAAACACAAAAAGTTAGAATATGGAGATAAAAGGTTTTTGCCCGACAGCAATGATATATTGAACATTCAACTGTAGGGGAATTATTTAGAAACTTAGTATACTGTGTGTGTGTGTGTGTGTGTGTGTGTGTGTGTGTGTCCTCCCAGAATGTGGAACACAGGTGCACTCAGATCTGCGGCTACAAGCTCAACTGTGGGCTCCACCGCTGCCAAGAGCTCTGTCACCGTGGAAACTGTCATCCCTGCTGGCAATCCAGTGAGTCCTATGCATGCACTAAAGGCCCAAATACATGCTCCTTCCCACATACATTTGCTAGGGTGATATAACTACAGATTGTGGGGGGAAAAAAATGTATTCTCATGGTGAAAAAGCAACGTATCCTGGCGATTACCCACCCCCTTATTATTGGAATTGGTCCACAGTGGTGTACAGTAACTAAGTACATGTACTCAAGTACTGTACTTAAAGGGGTAGTTCACCCCCAAAATAACTTTTTTTCTATTGATTCCTCACCACCTGGAGCCTTGAATTCATAGATATTTTTTAGTTTTTGTCACATTCCTAAGCCAATAATTTGATTTTAATAAATTTGTCCCCATTGATTCCGGTAGGAGACACAAATGCATTTGTGTCTCCTACCGGAATCAATGGGGACAAATTTATTATAATCAAATAATAAAGGAAGGAATGCAACAAAAACAAAAAAATATCCATGAATTCAAGGCTCCATGGGGTGAGTAATCAATAGAAAAAAAGTTATTTTGGGGGTGAACTACCCCTTTAAGTACAATTTTGAGGTACTTTTACTTTACTGAAGTATTTCTAATTTTCAGTACTTTTACTTCTACTCCACTACATCTCAGAGGCAAATATTGTATCTTTTACTCCACTACAATTATTTGAAAACTTTAGTTACTAATTACTTTGGAGATTATTAAATTATTATATTGTAAAAGATACATTAAGCACTTCAGCCCTATTTTATACATAGATTTTATACATAGATCACAAATAGCGTTGTGATCTACAAGGTCACAACGCGTCGTTGTGACCTTGTAGATCACAACGCTATTTGCTATTTGCTATTTGCTATTTTCAAACATGTTAGTACTTTTAATTTTGGTACTTTTGGTACCAATACTTTTGTACTTTTACTCAAGTAACATTTTGAACACAGGCCTTTTACTTGTAACAGAGTATTTTTATACTGTGGTATTGCTACTTTTACTTAAGTAAAATATCTAGTAGTAGTAGAGTACTTCTTCCACCACTGCATGTCCACGTATGCAGATTAAACCATGCAGTAATGCGGCCAATGCTGGCTACCAAAACCAAAAGAACGTGCTGATCTGCACAAGCTGATTTTTCTGCTTGTTGACCATGTTGTCTCCCTCTGTCTGTATAGGCTTTGATGAGCTGACGTGCCACTGTGGGCAGACTGTGTTGTTCCCTCCAATCGCCTGTGGCACCAAGCCCCCAGAGTGTAAGAATCTGTGCACACGGAGACATGAGTGTGACCATCCAGGTAAAAAGAAAAAAAGATTTTCTTGCAACATATTCTTCCAACCTCCTCCTGCTATTTCCCATGATGATGGTCTTAATCCTTGTATGTGTTTCTCAGTGTTTCACAACTGCCACAGTGAAGAGAAGTGTCCTCCGTGCACGTACCTCACTCAGATATGGTGTATGGGCAAGCATGAGGTAACCTTATACTGTACATAATATCAACCCAGTGATTCTTGACCTTTTTCATTTCAAGGACCCCCACTTTGATATGCATTAGGCCACAGTTCCCTATCTGATCATATTTTTATCTCTGGGACCCCAATATACACTGTAAATTCCTTGGTGTTGATTTAACCCATTAACACATTCCATGTCAGGTATTAATTAATTAATTATGTAGCTTCTGCCAGGGTTTTTTACCTTTTTATATTGACGATCTTTGCAGAGCCACGGGAGCCATGGTGTGGATGTAAACAAGAAACAAAAATAGGGCTTGCAACTCACTTTTATGCTCCAAGGTTTTGTTCAAACAAACAGCAGATACAACGTTTTGACCCTTTCTGTCTTTTTCAAGTATTACTTGAAAAAGACAGAAAGGGTTGAGTTTCAATTGGATGAGAATTGATATTGCAACTTCAGCTTAGCCAGAACAGCATGCCATTGCCATAAACTCTTATTGCAATAGTTCTGCTACATTTGTGGTTGTGAGGGATTGCCTGATGGCTCAGCCAGTTGCTAGTGAGTGTGAGAAGGACCCGGGTTCCAATACAACCCCTCATCTCGTCTCTCTCACGTGTCTCCCCTGTCTCTGCCCTTGGTTTCCTGGCAGCCTAACTGAAATAAAACATAAAATGCCCACAACAATCTTGTGATTTTGATGCATACTGTGTACTTTGTTTTTTTAATAATTATTTTATTGCCTACCCTCGAACATTTTCCACATATTCAATGAGAGGATATACCAGTTAGAATACATTTAAAGATTTACTTCAACATATTATGTATGTCTTAACACATTATGTTTAACTTAATATTACCTAAAAATTACCTCTAATGTGTTGAGCTAGTATGCCTGTTATTGTGTAGCCAACTCTTAATTTTCCCTTGCAAATTCCCTGTTACATACATACATTTAAAGTGTGAACATGTCTCCACTTTACCCACAGCAAAGGAGCAACATTCCTTGCCACTTGCAGGACATCTCCTGCGGTATGCCCTGTGAGAAAGTGCTGCCGTGTGAAATGCACCGCTGCAAGCGCATCTGCCACCGGGGAGAGTGTCTGCTGGAGGCCGCCTGCCACCAGCCCTGCCTTCTACCTCGTCCAGAGTGTGGCCACTCCTGCTCTGCTCCGTGCCATAAAGGCAGCGGCTGCCCACGCAACACATGCACTGCCAAGGTACAGCAATCAGACAGACGCATACCAGCTCTGGTGCTGATGAGAGAGAGAGAGAGAGTGTAGGTTTTATGTGGATGGATACTGTGAAATGTTGATTTCCAAATGGTGCTGCCGCAGTGTGAAGCCACTGTTCTAGTAGTGGTGGACACATCAAGACACTGTTTCCCAAACTGTGGGTCGCAAGTAAATACCCCTTTATGTTATATTATTATTTCAAAAGGTTTTCAAAGAATTCCCCCAAAAAATTAAAAACGAATTCAAACGTTTTAAAATTGAAATAAAAATAAAACAAATCTATTAATTGGATGGAACAAATATGTTTAAGAAGTAGTGAAAATAGCAGATCTACAAGCTCACAACACATTGACGTGTTGTGAGCTTGTAGATCTGCTATTTTACTAGTTGGGGTCCCGGGGAGACATCACATTTCTCTTTTGGGTCTCAAGCTAAAACGTTTGGGAACCACTGCCAAGGCAACTAGAAATGAAATCCTGTGTACATTTCCACTGGATCCACCAGTGTGTGGTGTTATGCAACACCCAGTGGGAAGCTTTGGTTCACAAAGTGGGAAGCTACTGTAGATGTTGGCTGCACAGAGGAGGCAAACTGCTAGAGCTGGGGTGGAAAGTCTGCTGTGCAAGTGTGTAGACACTGACAGGCTATACAGGTGTATAGGGCACGGACACAGAAAGTGGTGCAAAGGCCTTATTGTAATGCAAGGAATTATTTTCCCAAATTTTTTTTTTGGGGCTTAAAGGTGATCAAAAACCCACAAAATATTGCACATGCATCTGAAGTGGAGAAAGATTATATATTGTTTTTGGGGACATGGGTGTGCAACTGTGCAACAATGGCTCGACCTAGATATACCAAATTTGGTAAGCACCAAACAGACTCTGATATCTAACAACCAGTCCAGAAAACAGGCGAAACATCATTATATAAACATTTTAAAAACAGTACAAAAACACGTTTACATAAAAGTAAAAAGGTGGTGTTTTTTTTTAAATGCGACAGCAGTGCCATCTCATATGTAATGTTTGTGTATTTGTTTGCCATTTACTGGGGCTATGCTTTAATAAACACCTCCTAGGAATTTATTTTCTTCATAAATCATTTCCTCTTAATTTTAAGAGGAACCCAACTGTACATAGATCCTGCCTATCTTTAATATTATATAATTATGTTATTATCCACTGTATCTCTCACTGTATGCCCTTGAACAAAAGGATATGATGGCTCACCAGGTTATCAGGCTGGAGGTTAATTCTTCATGTATTTTCACAGGTGGCTCTACAGTGTCATTGTGGCAGAAGAAAGGAGACTGTGGTGTGCACAGATGCTACCAGCTCATATCAGAAGTAAGTTAAAGAAGCATGTAGATTTTCAACCTCGTATCTCTATCTGCAATAGGGATAGCGTGGAAAACGGCTGTATTTGTTACCCATCTTCTCTGTTAACTCTGGGCAAGGCCTGCAAAATGGCAGATGGAAAAACTAAAGGCTAGTTTAGCTTGGATGTATAGTCTTTGCCTCTAGGTAGCCAAAAAACGTGCACATAAGGGTGGCAGTGGCTCAGGAGGCAGAGCGGCCGTCTTGGAATCTGAAGGTTCCAGGTTCGATTCCCGGCTCCTCCTGACTGCGTTGTCGAAGTGTCCTTGAGCAAGACATTGAACCCATAATTGCTCCCGATGAGTGCCTTGCATGGTTTCCTCCGCCATCGGTGTGTGAATGGGTGAATGTGAAGTACATTATAAAGCGCTTTGGAGAAAGGCGCTATATAAAAATGCAGTCCAGCCCAAGGGCATACTGGTATATGTGGGCACTTTTGTTAAGGCTCTGTGAATAGGAGAAATCTGATTTCTCCACCACCATACACAGTGAGGATCTTATCGTTTCAACTGACTTAAATTAACCATCTGTAATGATTGCATATCCACAGTGGTGATATTTTGTTTAGAAGTTGCAGGGGGTCGGGTGGTTGTGTATCCATTTCACAGAAAGAAAGCATATCTGACAGTGTGGTGAAGTAAAGCATGCTTCCTTTTGTGTACTGTAGGTATGCAGCCATTGCCATGGCCAGCAAGCTGTCTGACATGCAGCTGGGTGAATCTGTGGACATGGGTCAGCTCATCACTAAGAAGGAGCTGAAGTCAACCAGGTAGAGTAATTTCATAAACGTATTAGTCGGGACAAAACTCGTACAGTCTGCAGGCAGGCACTGTGGTTGGGGAAAAGTGTTTTAGTTTAGCGTTTTGAAGTTGCTGTCCTAATCACCTTATCTTCTAGATCAGTTTGATAGAATGCCAGACCAACAAAGACGTGGGTTTTCCATCCAGATAATATAGAGCTGTGTAAAATAACTTGAAAGTTGGGTTGAGACCGTGGATAATATGTTTGTATTACTGATGATTTGAAATGACAGCTGTCATAACCCTGAGAGCCTTCCTCTGCCTTTAGGCTGGAGTGTGATCAGGAGTGTGCGACACTGGAGAGGAACAGGCGCCTGGCCGAGGCCTTGGAAATCGACTCCTCTGTGGACCCCTTCAATGTCCGCTCCATCTCCAAGTACAGTGACAGCCTCAAAGACGATGCAAGGTTTGGACTTTTAAATTGAGCAAAAACTCACTCCAGGCCATGGTATATTGTCCTGAGGGGGGCGACAACGCCGACAACCCCCTTAGGTGTGATATAGTGACATTGCTTTTATAAAATGGTTACCAAATATGGTAACATGAAAACCATGGGGGGCTTTTTATACCTTTATTGATAGTTCAGTAGGCAGACAGGAAACGGGGAGAGAGAGATGGGGAGTGACACGCAGCAAAGGCCGTCAGGATCGGGACTCGAACCCGCGACGCACTGTCAGGCTACATTGGAGACTAGGTGCCCGGACCGCTAAGCCTGCGGTCTGGTAGCCTGGGACCAGACGAATGTGCTAGTGCAAAAAAACAAATTGCCCTCGCGATTTGGGTCTGGCACTACTCCATCGTGAATCCATTTCCTTCTCCCGAAGTCTGGGGTGACCAATCAGGGCCCAGTATTCAAATATGGGAGACTGTAATTGGTAGTTGGTTGTAGGTCTAACCAATTGCGTGCCGAGCCATTCTTTTGATCCCGCCCCTTGGGAAAAAAACGTCCTCATAGAAGCACCAGAATCATATCTACGCAGTGATATAGTCTGGCTACGCGAGGTTAGCGGTCTGGGCCCAATCAAAACCGTTTTAAATAATTTCATGTCAAGAATATATTCTACAAGAAAGTAGTCCCCGAAAGACTGCACAAACAAGGCAATTTTTGCATATAGAATTTTGTTTAAATTTGTCATCCTCATTGCGCATTTCTGCCTGTCGTCCTTTGCTATTTCTGATACAGGCCTAGAAATCTCGCTAAATTAAACTTCACCTTTTGATGCAGTTTTTGAAGATTTAAACTACACCTTTTTTCCTGACACCACCAGTCATCAAAGCATTTGACGTAACGGTGTTTGCTTCATACCCCCCAAGTTCATCAATCTCTTTTTGAACCTCTGCTTGTCGTCCTTTTAAGATGTACTTTTGCTCTATCCACTCCTCCATTGTTAAGTTTCCATGGATATCCAAGTTCACCTTAAATTCTGTTGCTATTTTGGAATTTGAATCCTGAAAAGTAACAGTTTTGGACGTATGAGCCGAGGTTTCCACCCATCAGAGACGATATGGTTATTATACCATATCTATCAACCAATCTGGTTGACCACTGTTTTACTTCTACATACTAGAATCCCACTAAGGCTTTGCATGTTTTGCTTTTTCAGAAAAGACCTGAAATTTGTCAGTGAAGTAGAAGAGAAGATCAAGAATCTTGTTGAACTCGCTAATAAGGTAAGATGATTAACACAAAACAAGATTTGGGAAAGTAGGTCAATTATTTCACTTGTACATCTTTTTCCACTTCTGACAGATTCGCATGGCTAATAAGGTAGTCCTCAAATGATATACCAGTCCAGTGTATGGACATTATTGATTTTTTTCTTTTTCTTTTTTTTTTGATTGTCTGCAATTTTGTTTCAAATCTTTTTTTATTGTGAAGCACAGGGTAGGAGTATACATTTCTGTTCATATACATGGATTGCTTCCTCTTTTTTTTTACAAAAACAAACTGACATATACAAAAAATAGACAGGTAACATGAAAATAATACACTCAAACTTAAGCAAAAAAACAAAAAACAAAGGGACCCCCCCGCCTCCCCTCCCCAGAAGTGCCGCCCCAAATTACGTGCGACACAGGTCATCCACAAGGATTAGCCTTTCAACCTTTAAGAAAGGAGACTAAAGGCTTCCAAATCTTTTCAAAATCTTTCAGTTTGTCTTTGAGTACAGATCTGTGTGATCTTAATGGATTCATGGACGCAACCCCCATATCTGCAGGGAAAACAGCCAAAGAGGAGCCATTGCTTTCCACCCATGAATCGGGAGCATCGGAGGATTGTCCATGAGTTGGCCGAAGTCTATACCGTTGAGAGCATGAGCTACGACAGCGAGCCCAAGCGCAACGTGATCATCACAGCTCACAAGTAGTGTAACATTTCTTCCCCTAACATATTGTGACAAAGATGACCACTACACAAAAGTGTCCAGTAGCTGGTCAGTGTGACCCTTCCAGATATCATATGTATCATCATGTTTCATCATTCATATAACAGTTAAAGCAGACAGTGGTGACGCAATCTACTTACTAGTCTTTAGTTTGTCTGACCAATAAACATGTCTGAGTATTTACTCGAATACATAAACACAACTTACAATATGAATCTTGCATATATCACCGCATAGTATTGAAATTCCCTAACATTCAACAATTCCCCAACATTCCCTAACGATATCTCTTACAGGCTATAGTAATAGTATGCATGTACATTTGGGTTTTTATTTCTATCAGTTGGAAGTACAATTTGAGCTCATGCTATTTTCTTTTTCTTCTTCTTCTTGACTAGGGGGAAGGCTGTCTGTCCAAACTCGACTCTGACATCCTTAATAGAGAGAGAGACAAATGCAAGGGCCCCTCCACCCATTGCCCACATCAAACAGCACAGCAGCAAGCAAGTCATTTTTACACACATGGCTACTGTATTTCTAAACTACAATGAAGATGATGGCACATCTAGTGTCCAGTCCGGTGCACCATCTGCTTCAAATAACTTTATAGGCATTGTGAACCAGTCGGTAACCTCATGGAAGACCACCTCCAACCACTGATGTGCTAGTTATATCATACAGATTCTTTAAAATAATGTTTTATTGATTACATTGTGTTTTCTTTGTGCTCTACATGCATGTATTTGTCACAAATGTTCCCTCTACATGCATACCTAGATCTAGGAAAAATATTTGTCCATCTTTATAAAACGGGCATAGAAAAACATTAACTACACACACGCCTATTTTCCTTGTCGTGTGTCAAATAACGAAAGTAGCCGATTTATTTGTTGTGAGCTTGTAGATTGGCTTTTATACTTTAGATACTTTTATTGTCATTATGTCATACATGGCCATCTGTCTCTAGGTTGTCATTCCCTTACATGTGCTGCTTTTTATTGGTTTTCAGACATGGAATTGTTGGTTGGGGTTCGGCTAATATTGTTTTTGCCTCCTTTCCCAGGGGCGCTGACAGCGGGAGCTGCTGGTCAAAGATGGTGAAAGAAGAGCCTGTTATAGATTATTTTGATGTTCAGGATTGATTCAAGCCCAGAATAAGAAGTCCCCTGGATCTGTTTAGAATCACGACGATACACTGTTCCTTTTAATTATGTTCAGATTTCTGCACAGAAATATTCATAGCATAATTCTTTTTGGTTTAGTAATTGAATAAAGGTGAACATCTTTGGCAGATTTCTTGAATGTTATTGTCTCCTTACAACTCAAATACAATGAGCTCTAGTAGATGAGCATTTCAACCATTATGGTCTGGTTCCCATTTCCTTTTAATTGTATGAGAAATGATACAATGGCTGGGCTTCAATTAAACATAATTTGCCTTAACCCATTAAAGACCTGAGGCCAATTCTACAAATGCCTTCTAAATCAGTAGTTATCAAACTTTTTTGTGCCAAGGACCGCCAAAATGATATGTATTTGGCCGTGAACTCCCCATCAGATTTTTTTTTGTGCCAGGGACCCCCAGACAAGATTTGTGTAAAAATATATATATATTCACATTTTTTCAAACACTTAAAAGATTTTTCAAAAATAGCAGCTGTATTTTCACTACAGTGCCAGAAGACAGACTGGTCACATGAAGTCCAAGATTCACACTGGAGCCACGTCCTTCCCTTATGGATCCACATGATTTTTGAGCGGTGTAACCGCTCCTATAAGTGGGGTTGGGGTCGCTGTACTGTGATTGGCTGATAAGTATTCATACCCTTTGCTCAGTACTGTGATTGGCTAGCGAGACGCATGATAAATCCATAACCTGTACTGTGATTGGCTGGTAAGTATTCAGACCCTTTGCTCAGTACTGTGATTGGCTAGCGAGACGCATGAATTCATAACCTATAAATAGCACCACGCACTTCAAAAAGTGAGCTTCCATCACTGTGATATACACCGCTCATACACCGCTAATTTTTTATACCTATATGAAATACACTACACACAAAAAAATCTTTTTAATAAGACTGACTGTGAAAAGTTGTGTAAAAAGTTCTATATTTTCACCAAATGCACTATCATGCAAATCGAGCAGAGTTAGTTTGTGTCTGACTGACCCAATATGTCCTTTGGTACTTTAATCAACAAACATCCACCAAGCTTGACCCTGAGAGTCTAGGGGAGCTCCGTTGAGGGCCCAATGACAACATCTGTCACTGAATTCTGAATAAACATCTTGCCAGCATAGGGTCCTGGTCCTGGTGGTGTGTACCAGAGATATCAAGAAAAGTCTGCTGCACTTTTGTCCAATCATTCCCTGTAACTGTGATTGATTGATTGATTGATTGATTGAATCCTTTTATTAGTCAGAAATGTAAACAGCACGTGGTACAGTAAGACATAAAGGTTTAAAAGGATAACAAAAAAGTCCTGGGGGCTTGTTTCTATTGTGGTCCTATGTAGATCAATTCATCCACATAGCATAAAAAATAACTCCAAAATACATATCAACAAATACAAACACTATATGGACAATTTTGAAAGAAACCAGTGTAACATCCTGTAAATGGATGGTGTCGGGGCATTCCGTGCAATTGCTAGGTATTTTCAGAGGGTTACAGAAAAACTGGTTTGGGGAACAGGATTCTCTTGTACTCAGTGGCGTAAAGTAACTAAGTAGGCTACATTAAGTACTGTAGGCCCACTTAAGTACAGTTTTGAAGCATTTTTACTTTACTGGAGTATTTCCAATACTTCACCTCTCAATACTTCTACTCCACTACATCTCAGAGGCAAATGTACGTGGAACTTTAGTTACTAGTTACTTTGTAGATTTTGATTATCATTACAAAACACACTAACCACTTCAGCCCTATATATTCTTCGGCTATTTGAAAACAATGTGTCGCGTTGTGAGCTTGTAGATCTGCTATTTTCAAAGGATTTGTATACATTTTGAAAACTGGTGAAATGGACATTCTGCATGATGAGTACTTTTACTTTTGGTACTTTAAGTATATTTTGATGCCAATACTTTTGTACTTTTACTCAAGTACATTTTTAATAGTGAACTATTACTTTTAGTAATTGCTAGTAATTTTACATTGTGTTATTGATACTTTTACTTAAGTAAAACATTTGAGTACTTTTTGCACCACTGCTTGTACTGTTAGTGAATGCTGAGTAAAAGCATTGCTCTAACCAGTGTTGCTCAGTGGTAACATCAGTGTCCCATCATGCCTCACCCCCCCCCCCACTGGCCTTGAGAACGGAGTTAACAGAGTTCAAGTTGCTGACTCAGACTTGTTTTGCACTGAAAGTCTGCTGACTTTAGTATGCTGACTGGAGACTGAACTCCAGACAGCTGTGTGTGGAAGACATCAAATAAGATGATAATGTGCTATGTAGACAATGTTCAGACCAGTTTCCAGGTGTGCAAGAATTAATAGCATTCATTGTTTGTGATAATTATTCATATTCTGCCCAAGAAAAAAAGTGTCTGTCAGACACGAAACCTGGATGCTTTTGCCATTATTCTTTATCTTGACCCATTTCCACTTGGTGACAAGTTTTTGATTTTTGGCATGGTGTTAGCATGGGCATAAGGTTTTCAAAAACCATCTCAAACAAGTTGGGCTGGCCCCCTAGTGGTTGGTTTGCAATGAATCCAATATTAGAGGGGCCAGTGTATGGAAACGTTTTTTCAATGGATTCTGTGACTATTGGGTATGCTAAATGGCATACTAAAAATCTAGGAAAATCTAACTTGAAAGGCATCATTTTCAAGATGGCTCCCGGAGCTTAAAATGGCTATAAACTGGGAGGGAATATGTCAAAAATCATTAAAAAATTTGCACTTGGTGACTAGTTTTTTAATTTTGGCATGGTGTGTTACGTATGGGCATAAGGTTTTCAAAAACCATCGCAAAACGAAAACGAGTTGGCCTCTAGGAAAAATCTTGGGAAATCTAACTCCGAAAGGCATAATTTTCAAGATGGCGTCCGTGATGGCTGGCAGGAGCTTAAAATGGCTATATTTCATTTAACATTTACTCAACCTAGAAAGATGTGTTGGTGTCTAAACCTAGGTTTTAGGGCTCAAGGAATGTGACTGAATCAGTAAAATAACCCTCAGTTAATTATATATTGCCAAATTCAACATCACATGGCATACCAAGGTCACCAAGTGCACAATCTTTATGATTTTTTTTTACATTTTCCCTCGCAGCTATGGGGGCATCACTTTGGTACACCATCATGAATTTGGCAATACTGATGGTAATTTTACTCATTAATTCACTTTCCTTGAGCCCTAAAACCTATGGGTTAGACAAAAAAACACCTTTCTAGGTTGAGTAATAATGATTATGAATGAGGTATAGCCATTTTAAGCTCCCGGCAGCCATTGCGGACGCCATCTTGAAAATGATGCCTTTCCAGAAGTTATATTTTCCTAGATTTTTAATAGTAACAATAGTAACAGAATCCATTGAAAAAAAAATTCTTTCAATTATTTGGGGGTTCAACCATATATACTGGCCCTCCATTGGATTCATTGCAAACTGACCACTAGGGGGCCAGCCCAACTTTATTTGCGATGGTTTTTGAAAACCTTAGGCCCACCACCATGCCAAAAATCAAAAACTTGCCACCAAGTGCACAATCCTCATGATTTTTTACATATTCCCTCCCAGCTATCAGAAATTCACAACCCCATTTAAATGGGGTTGTGAAAAAAATAGTTTTGTATTCTATGGGAGTAGATTAGAACAAGCAGCAGCTACAATTTCCTCCTAATTGATTAATATATCCTACCCTACTCATTTCGTTTTTAAAGATTGCCGGGGCTCGGCTCCTAATGCTATCCATGTCATTGCAGCAATGCCAGCAAACAAAGTTCACTGAGTGCATCACCTATTGTAGGCTACTCTGCTAAAAAGAAAGATTTGAACCATTCCCTTTGTTCTCGCTTTGTTGACATACAGCCACTTGTACTTGGCACACTTCTTATCTTCTAAATACTTTTTTTTTAAACGACTGGGGTATAGGCCTTTTTTTTTTTTTTGGTAAACATTTTGTTTGTGGCAGACTAGTATCAACAGCTTAAAAGTAATTTGATGACACTCCCTGCCAGCCATCATTCTATCGAGTCTCCAGTAGAGACCGCGCCTGCGCCTCTCTCTCTCTTTCCCACCCCGAGCGAGGCTTCGCCAATCCTGGCTGACTCCATCCTCGACTCGGCGTCCCAGCAGCCAGCCAGCCAGCCAGCCAGCCACAGCCAGCGCTAATAAGTCTTCTCTTACACCAGTAATGGGGAAGAAGTGATAGAGTGAGAGAGACGCTACTGTACTTGAGAAGCTATAAGTTGATGAGGAGTGAGAAAAAGAAGCGTATCGGGACAGCAGCGCCTACAGAGGAGAGAGACACACACATTCTACAGTTGCTGTTGTTGAGTAGAAGCTCCCAAAAAGCCTGCTATAAGGGATGGAGAGAAAGGTAATGAAACTGGTTCTGTTCTGTTCTTTTGCTGCTACGTTATTGTACATTGTTTTATCATGCCCCCCTTCTCTCTTTTCCCGTGGACGTTGTGTCTTGCTGCAATCCATCCACCATTGAAACAAACTATTCCGTATTTTCTTGTTATTTTTTATTTATGATTATAAAACCCTGTGCAGCTGCCCACGGATTCTTTAACTGTAGGCAGCGTTGTTGCCCAAAATGCCCAGTACAGATCACATCAGATTAGTGCGCACGGGAGTTTCTCCGGCGTCTGGCTCTAATTTTATTGTGCTTCGATCCCCCCCCAAAAATGCCGGAATTAATCACTGTGTTTCCAAGCGGGGTTCGTTTGATTCATTCTCATTTGTCGAGTGGCGCACATAACGGTTGTTCACGAGCTATAGGAGGACAGAATGGATACATAGTAGCAGCTAGATGGCGGATAGATACATTACTGTAGAATATTTATGGACTGTACAGGGCTACAGTAGCAGCCACTGTCTGTCTGTCTGCATCATCACACACACACACACACACACACACACACACACACACACACACACACACACACACACACACACACACACACACACACACACACACACACAGGCAGATGATGCAGACACACACACACACACACACACACACACACACACACACACACACACACACACACACACACACACACACACACACACACACACACACACACACACAGCGGCTGGCTGTAGTTGCACCACCACCTCACCCTTCCCCTCCACCTCCACCTCCCAGCCCACCCCTCCACTCCTCTCGTCCTCCCACCCGGCCGCAGACGCAGGCAGACACGAGCCGCTTGTTAACCTTGACTGGTGTGGGAAACAGACACTTGAGAAGTAATAGAGGGGATGCACAGTAAAGCAAGAGAGACCACTGCCCTCCTCCCCTCTCCTCCTCTCCCCTCTCCTCTCCTCCCTCTTGACGCATGTAGCTACAACAACCCATGGTGATAAATTATTTTCTTCCCCCTGCATGCATGCAGTGCACCCCCTGCCCCGAGCCTTGGATCAAGACTATATCATAGATGTATTTTTTATCGAGTCTGACTTTTACTTTCTTATACGAAAGTAAAAGTCAGACACGATAAAATACATCTATGATGACAGTCTTGATCCAAAGCTACCCCCTGCCCTTTATCTTCCAACATCCACACCATGATGCATGGTACCCTAACCCAAACCCACTCCAGGTCCATTAAAGCCTCAGTTATATACAGTACTTAAGTTGTGTGCCGGTGTCGTGCTCAGTAGACCTAAATAGCAGATCGACAAGCTCACAGCGCATCACAAATGTGACGCTTTGTGAGCTTGTAGATCTGCTATTTACGGCATGCAACACCAACATGCAACCAAAGTATAAATCAGGGCTTTATTATTAGTCGGGTGCGTTTAGATTTTTTGTTGGAAAAGTTTGTGTCTATGTTGTTGATGATCCTCTGCCTGGCAGACAGACAGAGTGTAGAGACAAGGCTCTCCTCCTCTCGGGGAAGTGGTGTGGTGTATGGTAGCAGTTTTAACTGCTGCTGCTACTCCTGGAAGGGAAATTATATTATGTGTGCTGTGCTAACCCAATATCAGTTTCACTTGAGTGAAATCCAGACTCATCTGGTTTGTGTCCATCTTTATATAGAGCGTGTCCCATTACATTTGCTACAATGATGCTGTTGTTGGTTGCCCAATTCTGTTATTATTTTGAACAGGTATTTTAGTGTTTGGATACATATTTGGATGGATGTATTTGTTTTAATAATTTATATTTCTGTATTGAAGGATTGAACATGGATGATGCGGTGGTGATGATGGTGAAATGGAAGGTCTATTTTTTTGCTTGTTGCTTACACAGGGATGCTGACTAGTGCACCATTGCATTCATACATCTACGAGGCCCTATATTGACAGTAACAAAATGGCATGTCATGTCATTGTTATGATATAAGAGGAAGAGTAGAAGAAAGGCTACTGAAATACAGTATGCTGCTGAACTTTCAGTCAGCTATGACTTTTGATATGGCTTTTATATATATTATATATATTTGTTTATTCTTTATTAGTCAGAAATGTAAACTGCATGTGGTACAGTAAGGCACAAAATCATAGCACCAAAAAGGTTCACAATAATACATGTCATCAACAAATAGTTTTTTTTAGGCCAATTTAGAAAGAAACCAGAGTTACACATCCTTTACTCCAGTCACTGGTTTGTTTTAGCTGCTGTGACACGTATATTGTAAAAAAAAAAACTGGTTAATTTGTACACTATTTGTTAACATAACACTTTGGGTTTTATTGTGTA
Source organism: Gymnoscopelus braueri (assembly GCF_963280865.1). Classification (NCBI taxonomy): domain Eukaryota; kingdom Metazoa; phylum Chordata; class Actinopteri; order Myctophiformes; family Myctophidae; genus Gymnoscopelus; species Gymnoscopelus braueri. Next base: position 19,315,936 of record NC_137623.1, on the reverse strand, counting down.
CACACTATTGTGTGAGGAGGATTCAGTGAACCCATGCTGCAGGATTATTATTACCCAGGATTAGTTTCTTACACCGGTGCAAACTCATTTCATAATTTGTCAGAGGGGTTACCAGAGCCCATCAAGCTTGAGAAGAATACCAGGAAAAATATTCAGATTGATTGAATTCTTTATTAGTCAGAAATGTAAACACAAGCACGTGATACAGTAAGACATTGGCTAAAAGGATAGCACAAAAAAAGTCCTGGGAACTTGTTTCCATTGTGGTCCTATGTATTCAATTAATCAACATAGCATAACAAATTAACACAATAGTACAATGTCATCAACAAATACAAAACATTATTTATGTACAAAGGAGAAAAAGGAAAAACCGCGGCAATTCCTTTCGATGGGAATTTACATTCACCTCCCTTTGTGGTCTCCTGATAGACGTTTTGTCAGGCCAATTTTGAAAGCCAGTGTTACACATCCTTTAATCATGGATGGTGTCTGGGCATTCCACATTTATTGGCAGAGTAGTAGAATGAGAATTTTCCCATGTTTGTTCTATATTTGGGTTGTACCAGATCGTGGTCGCTCCCTCTAGTGTTGTGGCTGTCACTCACTTTGGAGAAGTAGTTCGACAGGTATGAGGCATTGAGGGCACTGTCCCTTTGACTATCTTAAATACCAATCCCATTGTTATTAGCTTAACCCTGTCTTCTACCCTGAGCCATCGCAAGCTGCGTATGTATGTCTATGGCAGTGTTTTGCCAAATCATGTTTTGGGGTGAGCGTTCGGCACAACTGCCAATCAAAGTGACTGCTGGCCAATCACAGCGCGTCTTCTCCGGGACTTGTCACAACACTGCCGTAGACTGTGTATATGTTACAGGGAAATTGGCATTCCAGGGAAATTGGAAAAGGAGCGCTTGTTTTCACCACCCACTCAGGCAATTCTGTATAACAAACACTAGAGGGCAATGAATGCAAGCGCTGATTCGACTAGCAGACCTTCGGCCGGTCGGCGTGGCCTCAAGCTCTGCTGAGTCGGCGCGCCTCCGTCATGGACAATAACTATTATCAAGTGTGCGTGTTCCCCTAGCGTAGCTTCCTGGTTGCTATGTGGGGGGGGAACAACAAAAGCCAGGTCGGCCTCGCATTAAAGCCCCGCCTCGCGCCGCCTCGTATCAAAGCCCAGCTTCGCGCCTCCTCCTCCTCCCGCCGCCTCGTATCAAAGCCCCGCCTCGCGCCTCCTCCTCCTCCTCCTCCTCCTCCTCCTCCTCGCGTAAAAAACCCTGTCTCGAAAAGCCCCGCCTCTAAAAGCAATTTCCCTGGAATGCCAATTTCCCTGTGACATATACACTCCCATACTAGCGAAGTGTGTTGGAATTAGGTGGGGCATGGGCTTAAGGCCGAGAAGCAGTCAATCAGGTGAAAAAGAAAAGTAGAGCCTACCAGCCAGCATTGAGGAAAAAACTATTTTGCATGTAGAGTTTTCCATAGATCTCTAAGTCTCTTTAATCTAGGGCTATATGCCCAGTGTTCATTCCATTCCTCTCTAGTGTGTTCTTAGGTTCCACCCAGAAAGGACATACGTTGAATTTCCGTGCCTAATGGTGCAAGAATGTGTAACTTCTGCTCTTTCTCTCTGCTGCGTTTTAGTTTATAATAATATACTAGCCCTAAGGGAATGGAGCAGGGGTCTTCAACGTTTTTCAGGCCAAGGACCCCTTAGCTGAGAGAGAGGGATGAAGCAGGGACCCCCCTGACTACATAATGTATACAATTGTGTTGCAGATTCAACTTTTTCATTCATAGATAGCTTCATAGATAGCTTCATAGAGTTGTTTGATGGCACTGAGTCATGTTAATGTGTATTTTCAGATATTTAATCACTTAAACCGTCAATACTTAGAAAACTTGACCTTTCACTCTGTACTTCGTCTGCTCTTTTTTTCCCTCTACACCAAACCTCTTTGCAGATAATAGCCGATCTACAAGCTCACGTTGTGATCGGCTATTTTGGCTAAAGTTCTCCTCAGAATAGGGTTCAAGTGGTTAATGTAAAAAGACATATCCTATTACACAAAGATTTGGCGGCTCCCCCCTGTAGTAACTCTGAGGACCCCCTAGGGGTCCCGGACCCCCTGTTGAAGACCCCTGGAATAGAGTGGAATAGAATGCTATTGTACTCACATTGCCTTACTTAAGATCCTCTCATAATTTGATGGAGAAAATGGTTTCCCCTGGGAACAGGATTTACTACGGCACTGGATAGTAACGCATTGTCATTTTATAGGGAAAATCCTAGGATACAATAAAAATGACCTGCACACCGTATACACAAGGACACTTTATTTAGGCAACGTTTTCATTGTGGCATCATCATTGTGAAATGTCTAAAGAAGGTCTATCGACCGAAACATTGTTGCCTAAATAAAGTTGTCCTTATTGTGCAAGTGTAGACAGTGTGCGGGTAAGTTTTTATTGTATTCTAGACGTCTGATCCCTGCATACGCACTCGTCTCTGAGCTGATCAGGTGTGCATAAGACCTTGCTTTTTCCTTTTTTATTGTGAAAACCCTGAATAAGTATTGCACCTCAGACAGTGATTCTGGTTCACTTGTTATAACACCCCTGGCTGGAGTGATCCAAACCGATGTCTTCCTGGTTCATACAGTAGGAAGGAACAGACCACCATTAAAATGCATGGAGAATGTCACAGCTCATACAATTTACAATTTAAGCATTTAGCAGATGCTTTTATCCAAGTTCTCAGTCGCCACGACTGATTTCGGTCATTTGGATTCCATAGAAGTCAGCATGTCTTCTATGGAAGCATGCTATGCACCGAAAATAGGCTATCTACAAGCTTACAACACGTAGCGCTGCAGCACAGCGTGTTGCGAGCTTGTAGATAGCCTATTTTCTGTAGCAATAGAATGTATGTTCAATCATGTTCCAAAGGTTAACCCTCTGACGTCTGGCATTTTGTCTTAAAATACAAAATGACAATCCTTTTTTTTTTGGTCAAGGCTGGTATGGCCGACTTTAGCATCAATCTGCAATTTCTTCAACTGGTTGGCTGTATGGCTATACCAAATCATCATAATTCTACATATTGTGCTAAATGTTTATGAAACACAGTGCTATTGTGTGGGGGGCTCCTTTCAAAAATCGCATATTAGGACTTGGCCTAACAAATTCTTTTCAGTCGTGAGATTTTATTTAGCTTTAACCCATGAATATGTTAAATTCTTGACCTGGCTTTTTTCTTCTTCTTTAAGAAGTGTTTAGCTACGTTTAAAACTTGGTTTTGACGGACCAATCGGGGTCCATCAAAGTTTTGCAAAGTAGAGATTTTTCAGCACAAGGCTTACTCATAACTTCATCAACTCTGAACTCTTCGGTTTTTCCACCCCTGTCTTTTTTTTCCTATACTGTCAGTGGCATTGATTAGATTTGCACCGGACACATTTGGCACGTCCTCTGAAAAATAATGGGTTGCCCAATTAAATGTTCCACGGCTTTGTGTTTTGAGTTTTTCACAGGGCTAAATGGACAATGGAGCACTTCCTTATTTGGCTGACAAGGAATGTACCAGAGGAGTGGGGGAGAACGAGAGGGTATTTGTTACCCAGGAAACGAACTAGCCTACTGTAATATTTGGCCTTGATTGGAACTATGGTATATGTTGCTGACTGTGAACAAAAGTTAAATCAATTCCGGATTCAAGCTGTCTATGCCATCTTTACAGCAATACTGTGCTCATGCAGTATTTTATAAAACATTTTTGATTGATTGATTGAATACTTTATTAACAGTTTGCAAATAGTACAGTGGTACGATTTTACAACGATGCTAAAAGGATAACACAAAAAGCCCTAAGGGCTTGTTTCCATCGTGGTCCTATGTAGACATACAATAACCAGTGGTGTGTTCTAGTTTTTTTTGGAGGGTATACGATAATTATTCCCTCCCACACGGCACGTGCACATGCGCGAGTATATACGCATGCGCGTGGTCACTGAATGAAATAACCTCTCTGTTGTTAAGTAGTTAATGTGTGAATTACTTCGAAACTCCAATGGCCAGCACCAGCGGTCATTATCACCTCAAGACAATAGCCACACATACAGTGTAAAGGTCCTTACACACCGGGGCGAATTCTTAATGCGAATAAATACGTTTTTTTTTTAAACCTTATAAAGTCAATGCAAGCGTCCACATCAGTTTCGCAAAGCGAAAAAGCGTCTTTTAATTATTCGGAACGAGTCCGAATTATGCGTATATTCGCATATTCGCCGGTGTGTAAGGACCTTTAGCCTTCACCTCAGACGCCACATTATCACATGAAAAAAGGCTATTTGAACTGAAGTTCACATTCTTGCTGCCCCCAGCCCTTCCTCCAGCGTATCATTTACACTTCCTCGGATGGTTAATGGAGGGTACAGTTTACGATTTTTTTCAAATTTTCTTGGACGGCATATTACGTATATAATGTAACACGGTAGAACACACCACTGACAATAGCATACACAAAATCATTAACACTAGTAGCAATAAAAGTATATGTAATGAAAACATTGGGGGGGCGAGGGTCATTTCTGGTGTCCAGCTTAGAAGACTTTTCTAGGACCAGTTGCAAATTGGAGACAGGTCAGGTGCTCTTTTATGGCGGTTTTGAAGGAGGGTGAGGAGTCACACTTTTTGATGGCTAGTAGCAGGGCATTCCACATTTTGGTGGCATAACAGTAGGACAAATTTAACCCCATGTTTGTTTGCCGAATCTGGGTTGAACGAGATCAGTGGAGCTCCCAACATTTACTGTCAGTACAGAGGATGTATACTGTATGGACGTATACCATTTTGAGGCCATAAAGTCTATTCTCAGACATTCCCTCTCAGCCAGTGTGGTTTCCGCTTTAAGAGATTATGGATTTATATCCTTTTAAGTAGTGCGTTTTGTAGCCTAATTACACATGGTGCCGGGCCCTGCCTGCCAAATGTTTACAGTGATGTTCTTTTAAATCACTGTTATCTTTACCCAAAGAAAGTGACCCAAATTCACTGACTCACTGATTCCTCTCAATGCTGTACAGTAATGTCTGATGAGATTCACTGAATCACTGATTCATTTCAGGCTATACAGTGATGTCTGGTGAGATTAGGGTTTCGGATCCGGAACCGGAGGAAGCGGATCCGACATTGAGTAACCGGAATCGGTTTCCATCACATTTGGAACCGTTTCTGGTACCGGTTTTATCTACACTGTCAGAGCTGGTTATGTGGACTTAACGTCTGCTATACAATTACAATACCGGTGGTTCTCAAACCTTTTAATTTCATGGACCACCATAACTCTGAGTGTGTACAAATGGAACCAAATGGACCCGTAGGGGTCCATTTGGTTCCATTTGTACATTCTCAGAGTTACAGACATGTAAGGGTTCATTTGGAACCTGACTGAATTGCAATCAAGGCCCATGATATAGATCTTTTCAAATATAGGAATCGTTAAGGGAACCGTTGAGGAATCGGACCGTTAAGATCCCAACCCTAGATGAGATTCACTGAACCATTGATTCACTTTTCAATGCTGTACAGTGATGTCTGATGAGATCCACTGACTCTGAGACCAACTGTCTGGGTTGTAACAGCTCCATGGTTCACCGAGGCTGGTTGACCCATTTAGATGTAAGCGCTCAATAGTACTGCGCCATACTCAGCAGAGCAAGGCACACATAAAGAGTGTAGCCTACAGAACAGAGTAGTAGTGCAGTTGAATATAGAAAACTCTCTCACGAAGCCTGTAGCGATATAATAAGCCGACAAGTGCAGCATTGGCATTTTTTTGTACATTGTGATAATAATGCCCCGTGCTGGCACATTTCTGTGACTTTTTTTGAGGTGAGAAACTGCCCTTTCTTTCTGTGCATTTAATTATTCATGGCGCTGCTATTGGTGTTACGTTCAACAACAAAAGGTTTAGTTTGTTGGTTAATGAGTCTGCTTATCGCAGTGTCTGATCTTGGACTTTACTTTACTAAGACCGGGAACGCATCTGTGTCATTTTAGATTTTAGCTTTAACCATTATTTTATACTTTGGCTATTCAAAAATAGCAGATATAAAAGCTCATAGCTTATAGCTCATAGTCTCCAAGTGCCGCGCTACGAGCTTGTAGATCTGATATTTTTTGAAAAATTGTGAAACTTTGTGCAAATCTTTGAATATATACATTTTTAAAGTGAACATTTGTAACTCAAATATTTGCTTCTGGGGGTCCCTGGAACAAAATATTTTGAGATGGTGGTCCGCGACCAAATACATTTACAGTAAAGTTAAAGTTGGAGAACCACTGATATTATAGCAACATACGGTTTTCAGAAAACTGTTGTAGATTGAATGGGTTAAGTTCCCCCTGACTGCCCATTCGTTCGCCTCACTTCTTCCCTAGTTTTGTCATGTTTGGGGGGGGACATCATGAATTAACAATGGAGTTCTACAATCACACAGATTTTTCAGCCCTCCGTTCCTTTTTTTTTTACCCCCACTGACTGAGTATAGCATAGCCTCTGTCTGCAGCACTTTTCTCCAGGATTTGTTTTTTTATAGAACAGTCTTGATTACAATCGTCCTCCTCCAATAGGTCTGATGTTGTCCTCGTTCTGTCTGATCTCTCTACCCATCCAGCCCGGGCAGAGTGGTGCTGAAAGATCAGGGCTAATGGTTTGGATGCAGACTAGGAAAGACGAGGGGAGGGGAAGGGATGGTGGGTGGGTGGCTGGGGAAGCAAGAGACTTTCTGCAACCCAGAAAAAGAGGGTTTACAGCGAGCATATTCCTCAAAAAATATTCCGGCAGTGTAATTTTTAATAGATGGGTCTCGTAGCCGGGGTGTATGGTTTATTCATCATGAGCCCCAGGCTGTGTTTCACTGTAGGCTTTGAGTCAGAGCTTGACGTCAGCTCGGGGGTTAACCCTGAGGTCTCTTGACTGCATAACGCTGTGCTGAGTGGGGGAAGGTCACTGACCACGGTGCTAACTAACATGGCTGCATGGCATATAATAAAGCTGTCTCTGTGTGTAATAGCTGCTCATTTGAACAGCTATTACGCCAAACATGCTGCTTCATATAGAAGCATTCTTGGTTAGAGTTGTACTGATACCAGTATCGGAAAAGCTGCCTATATACGGCCTAAAATGCTGGTATCGGTATCGGTGAGTATGCCAGTCTATGAGAATCTGATACCACGTCATTTATCACATGATGCGATGTCATTTACAGTAATATTTTGAATGCTTCAATTGATGTTCCACAACTGTTTTATACTCCCCATAACTCTGAGAGTTTACATTTGTACACTCTCAGAGTTACAGACCTGTAAGGGTCCATTTAGTTCCATTTGTACACTCTCAGAGTTACAGACCTGTAAGGGTCCATTTGGAACCCGATCAAAGAACCCTGAGGGTCCCTGAACCACACTTTGAGAACCACTGCCCTAGATTTTTCTTTAAATTACAGACTGGTATCGGATCGGTACTCTGTATCGGCCGATACGCAAGTTGCGGAGATCGGAATTGGTATTGGGAAGGATAAAAGAGGTATAGGTGTAGAGGGGGAAAAAGAGCAGAGCAAGCAAAAAAAAAAAAAGGTCATCTGAAACACAATTCTATACAATATAGAGGGGGCCCCTGCATCATCTACTGTATCTCTCAGCTAGGGGGTTATTGGCCTGAAAAATGTTGAAGACCCCTGATCTAGACTATATGATTCAACAGGTGAGCAGGTGGATGACGAACTCCTCGATGACACATTATAAAAACTTGAAGATCAGCTATTTTAACATTTTTTATCTGTGGAGTCAAACTCAACTCCTGCAATTCCAAGTGCTTATTAGGGTGGGGGTCCCCAGTTCTAATATGATTATTTTGAGGGGTCACACAGCCTGAAAAAGTTGAGAACCACTGTTCTAAGGACGGCTGTTTGATGTATTGCAATAATCCAACCTATGCCATTTCAGTTAAGACTACACTCTAACAACTATAGCATATGTGTGCATATCTGTATATAGTATACCGTAAAATATACACTGATCTAGTTTACAGTGGAGCAGCAGCTATGAACTGGCTATCTATCTCAGACCACCACCAGCTGCTGCTGCTCCAGATTTTTTGCTAAGTCTCTGCAGCATGAGGCTTCTCCTTGGTGATTGGTGGGTGCATTTAAGGATTGGAAGGAAAGGAAGGCAGAACAGCCACGTTGCCATGGCTACAGCAAACAGGAAATGCCCTGCAGCAGGTATATGGTGCTGCTCTGGGCTTGTTCCGGTGCTGCTGCTGCTGCCCGGGGCTGCAGGCATGCAGGGGAGACTCGGCTCATTGTGAGGCAGGCTGCTGCTGCTTCTGCTGGGTCTTTCCATCCATTCCCCCCACAATGCCTCCTTTTCAGGTCGACAGGATCAGCCCGGTGCCTGCCAAGGAGCTCAACTGTAAACGCTGCCTGGGATAGAGATCCTTTGTCCTCAAACAAGCCCTCAAATCCGAGGGTTTTTGACCCTAAAGCCTGATTTATACTTAGTTTGTAGCGTGCCGGTGTTGCTCCAGTAAAATAGCAGATCTACAAGCTCATAACGGGTCACGAATGTGACGCGTTGTGAGCTTGTATATCTGCTTTACACGGCATGCAACACCAGGGTACAACTAAGTATAAATTAGGCTTAAGCTAGCAGTCTGAACAAACAAACAATTTTTTTTTTATTGTTGCTTTGAAGCCACCTATCTTTTCTATATTACATATTATTACCATGATAAGTGTTTACAAGCACAGTTTTAATAAAGTGGAGTAGATGTTACATTCCCCATTCAATTTTTTCTTTACTGAGGGAGATGAAACAGGGAAGGCACAGGTGGAACGTTATAGAATACGAAGGGGTTAATAATATTATTCATATTACGAGATTGAGGCTGTATGACTAATAAAACATTTGTTGTGTGACTGTTTTGCACACCGAAAACAACAGATTTTGAATTTCAATTTAATCATCACACTATCTCTGGATAATTCTTTTTCCCCTATTTTGTATTTTTACCTCCCACGTGAGACTTTTCTCTATAGCTGCTCTAGCTGCTAGGAATCCATCCTGAAATTCACTTCTCCTCCTCAGTCAATTCAATTCAATTCAAAGGAGCTTTTTTGGCATGAGAAAACATATGTTTGCATTGCCAAAGCAAGTGTCAAAACATAATAAAAACAATTAGCATTGTGTTAAACAGAGCTATGCACATTGCAATGTTTTATACATGTTATATATACAGGGTATAAAGCTTTTTGAAACAAATTGCAGCGGTTTTCCCAAAACTCTGTTTATATGTGCAGTAGGTCTATGTCAGAGGTCCACTCGGTACAGATAGTGTTTATATGTGCAGTAGGTCTATGTCAGAGGTCCACTCCGTACAGATAGTGTTTATATGTGCAGTAGGTCTAGAGTTCTACTCGGTACAGATAGTGTTTATATGTGCAGTAGGTCTATTTCAGAGGTCCACTCGGTACAGATAGTGTTTATATGTGCAGTAGGTCTATTTCAGAGGTCCGCTCGGTACAGATAGTATGTGCAGTAGGTCTATGTCAGAGAGTCATTCCATGGCTAACCATCCTGCAGTAAAGGTGCAGGGCTTGTGTGCTTATGAACAATCCCTTTGATGGCCATTGAGCAGCTCTCCCTAAAGAACTCTGTCTTTTTAAGCGGCTTGAGCTTAGGGTTTTGTTTGCAGCAGCTCTCCGAAACTGAAAGAAATAGAGGGGCCCAGCTCCAGGGAGAGGGACTCGGGAGTGAGACATATTCGGCACTCTCTTTCCTGTCCTCAGTCCCCCTATTGCGCCCCAACTGTCTGTGACAATAATGTTGAAGAGGGCAGGTTCCATGGTTTCTGGTATGCGAAACCTCGCCATTGGGAACCATGCAGTGAAATAAAACCCTATATATATAAGCAACATCAGGGGGGGAAATGTTAACCACTTAAACCCTCTCTAGACCAGTAGTTTCCAAACATTTTAGTTCAAGACCCAAAATATGAATTTGATGTCTCCCTGGGACCCAAAGTAGTGAAAATAGCTGATCTACAAGCTCACAACACATCGCATGTTGTGAGCTTGTAGATCTGCTATTTTCATACTTCTTATTTATGAAATTTCTTTGATGTATGAAGTTCTTTTGAATTTTTTTTTTACTGGAAATGTTTGGTTATTCTAGGAAATGACCCATAAAAATGTGTCCATGACCCACAAATGGGTCCCGACCCATTGTTTGGGAAACACTGCTCTAGACGTAGTAAACTGGCTCTGTACTTGGACTGCTTTTTTCAGTCTACACCAAATCTCTTCCCCCAAAAATTGCCGATCTGTAAGCTTGTAGATCTGCTAATGTTCCTTCCCCATAGATTATGGATGCTGAGGTTCAAGTGGTTAATGAGAAAGCTAAGCCTATATCTTCTCTCCCTTTTCAGTTTGCTTTGATAAAGCATAGCACACACCCCTCTCTGTCTGTCTATCTGACTGTCTGTCTATTTGGCTGTCTGTCTGCCTGTCTGTCTGTTTGGCTCCGGCTGTCTGTTTAGTCCTGGCTCACGTTCTCTCAGTTCGATAAGAAGTTTTATTGGCACAATGAGATCATCCTTGGGTTGTCAATGCATCAGGCACAATGCGTCACGGACTGCACATGAAAACGATACACACATAGAGTAACACAGTATTCTTAAAGCTGCAATCCGGAACTTAAACCAATCTCTATCGTAGAGCATCAGATAGATAGAGTATGGGAGTCGGGTAGGACACCTAATCGTTAATGATTAGTACTGTCTGCAGCTCATAAGCATATCTCCTCTAGCCAAGCGGGGATTGCCCTCTTGGATGAGTGGTAAATGTTTGGTCTCCCATGCAGGAGACCGACCCGTGTTCAAATCCCAGGTAGGACATTCGGATTGCAGCTTTAACTTGACTCATTGTTCCACTTTCTGTATCTCTCTCTCTCTCTCTCTCTCTCTCTCTCTCTCTCTCTCTCTCTCTCTCGCTAAATGTTAAGGGAACTTAGACAAAGAGGCTGCACTCAACCTCTCTCTCACTCTCTCTCTCTCTCTCTCTCTCTCTCTCTCTCTCTCTCTCTCTCTCTCTCTCTCTCTCTCTCTCTCCTGTTAAATGTTAAGGGAATGTGGACAAAGAGGTTGCACAGAAAAAATGGTCATTGAACGGATTTCTCCTTTTTTCCCCTTCTCCAGTCCCTGCTCAGGCTCCCTTGCCACACGGCATCACTGACTAATGCATGGCAAAGCAAACAAACTCTTTTGACCTTTTTGAGTTACATGCTGCGTGCTAAAAGAAATCATAGCTTGTACGTTAAAAAAAAAGTACACTAGGATGACTCTGATTGAGTAGATTATAGTCATTTGGTTGTGTGTTATTTATTACTAAATTGCTGTATGCTGTTGTTTGTGTTTAGAGTCCATAATTGAGATGAAAACCCTACAAGTATGTCCCTGACTGCGGTTACACTTAACTACAGTAGTATTGATGAAGCTCTGTCTTTGTAGGGTAGACCAGACCTAGCTTACAGACTGTTTTAAAAATCCTCCAGAATGTGCTGTCACCCTCTAGTGGCTTAATGGTGAAATGAACCCACACAATCCACCCACAAACAAAACAGGTGAACAACTGACAGGAAATCAATCAGCCTCCCACAAACAAACACACAAATGGATGCATAATAATTTGGGGCATTTCTCCTATTTCATCCATTTCTGTTCTATGCACACGCTGCAGTATTGGTGAGATCCACGGGTGTTTGTATTTCATTAAAGTGCAGACGTGACCTCTGTGAATGGGTCTTTGCTCCCTCTGTTGGCTGTAAATAATACTACTGCTGCTCCCTTACCCCCCCTGTTTAGCCCTCCTCCTCTACCCCCCTGTCTGCTACACACTGGGACATTACCATTTGGTAAGACTTGACTGGCTTTGGGTTGAGGGAGAGACGACGGGGGTCCGACAAGGGGTACCCCTGCGCTCAATTCTCCCAATGCCATCGCCTGTGCTGTGCTACTGGATCTCTTTGTTATCTTTGAACGCCCCCGTGCCGTTACTGGAGAAACGAGGGACTAGCATATGTTTTTTTCTCCCTGAGTCAGTGTGTGGATAGACGTTGTGTGTGTACATGCGTGCGTGCGTGCGTGTGTGTGTGTGTGTCTGTGTGTGTGTGAGAGAGGGAGAGAGAGAGAGATTTTTGACCTTGCACGAGATCAAAGCAGACTTTGCAATGCAATTTTTCTATGAACGCAGAGCTGTGTCATATACTGTTCAAAGGAAGGTAATTGATTCACACATAGCATTCTGAAGGGCGGATATAATAGCACCGTCACGTTTGTGCGTGAAGCAGCAGACATGGACCACGGTCACAGTGTGAGTCAACAGCTGTCCTTAATGTTCCTTGAAACATAAGACGAAAGAAAGCACACGGCGAATGACAGCCGTAGTACACTCTTCTGAACAGCAGGTGTCACCACCAAGGGGAGAAATGCATCAATAAAACACTGGGGAGGGCAGAGACTCGCCGGTCGATAGATTGACCACAAATTGTCAAGATGGTGAAGAGAAATCAATACGTGTAGAAGTGGAGGGAGGTCAGAGGGGGTAGGCACTGAAATTATTGAAGGGTTTACTCCGTCCTTACTATGGTAGAAAATACTCTGTGTGATCCGGGATACATAGGCATGAATTCTTCTCCTTTATCGTATAATCATAGTGCGGGGGAATGAGGGTCAAGCTCTCCAAAGGGCTTGACCTTTGACCTGGAGGTCAGAGGCTCCACTAACCAGCTGCCTGTGCTGCTCGAATAATTTCAGAGCACCCCTGGCCTGTCTTTGCTGAAGTCGCAGTCTAAACATGGCCACGGCCGTCCGGTCCAAGCTTGAAGCCAAGACCGTTTCATGTGACGTTCAGAGGCATTCAGATGGGGGTACGTGCAGCACGGTGGGCCTGCTAGAGGTCAGAGTTTCTGTACCGAGCCAGACAGATTTGATTCCCACAAATTATAACCAGTGTGTGTTTTCATTAGTGAGATGTTGAATCCCTACCGGCTCACTAAATCATTAGTTACTCATTGGATGTCAATTCAATTTAAAGGAGCTTTATTGGCAGGAGAAAACGTACGTTTACATTGCCAAAGCAAGTGTCAAAGCATAATAAAAAAAACAATTTAAGAAAGAAAAATGGGGAAAGTATGTACAGTTGGAGGGGGTACAGCATTGTGTTAAACAGAGTTTCAACGTTATGTATTCATGTTGTTGGCAAGGGTATAAAGCTTTTTGAATCAAATAGCAGCAATCTTTCAAGATTTTGCAGTCACTTTTGAGATGTACCAAAATGTAAGTCTGCCAACTCCCAAATACACAATTTTACATGGGAATAGAGATCAAAGTTCGGACATTTCAAATAGAAGGAGCCAATCTAACTATTGTTGTTGTTCCTCTTTGTTGCTTGCTTTTTGCCAAAAGCCCCAAAACATTCCACATGTCCTTAGTGCCACCCTTTATCACCTGTAGTGACACTTTTGTCACCTTACACCCCCCACCCACCCACACACACACACACACACACACACACACACACACACAGACCAGAGGCCAGGGGACAGTAACAGCGAGAGTTTGCCCTTACGTGTCACAAGCCAAATCGCCTTTGATTTCCATCGCACTTTACTGCCGTTGCCATTTAAATCACCTCGTGAATATTTCACGTGAGTGGATCTGACGGGTGGGAAGGGGGATGGGAGCAGGAGAGGACAAGAGGACGGAGACGTCCAGGGACAAGAGACGAGTCGTCATCCTCAATGTAGGACGGCAGAGACTGTGTGGCAGAACAAATCGAAGCTCAGAGACTCATCGTCATTGGACAGTGGGACGGCCTGTCACATCCCCAACCTTGGCCCCGTCGCAGCCCGTACACTATTGTCAGTCTCTTGAAAATAAATAGCTGATCTACAATCAATCGATTGATTGATTGAATACTTTATTAGTGAAAAATATAAACAGCGTGGGAGGTACAGTAAAACATTTTAGGCTAAAAGGATAACACACAAAAAAAAATCCTGGGGACTTGTTTCCATTGTGGTCCTACTGTATGTATACAATTCATCAACAATATTAACACATTAATGCATGGAGGCTTATAATGCATTGCAATGTGACATGTTGTGAACTTGTAGAACGGCTATGTTTTTGGTGCGCAACCAAGTATAAATATAGACATAAGCTTTACTTGTGTGTGTTTGTGTTTGCTGCTGTAGGCACTAGGCATGGGACGATAATCGTTATTATCGTTTATCGCTCACAATAATCGTAATATTATATCGTATCGCAGAGATTTTTTTGATTATCGTGAAATTGTCCTCTGTCATACATTACACTGGGATCATTTTACTTTTGCTGAGCTGCATATTCGGATGCATGCAGTTAAACCCTCAATACTTAGTAAAACGGACCTGCAAAGAGTGTACTTGATACGTTCTTTTCCACTCTACACCAAATCTCTTCGCCAAAAATAGACGATCTACGTCAGCTTGTAGATCGGCTATTTTTGGTGAATGTTCATCCCCAGAGTATAGATGCTGGGGTTCAACTGGTTAATAAAAGTGCCATTTTAAGAGTTTCAAGCAAATGTTGATCATCGCGATGATATCGTTAATCGCAATTATTTTTGGCCACAATAATCATGACAAGAAACGTTCATATGGTGGCATCCCTAGTAGGCATCACTGTAGCACAGTAGGGCTGATAGATTAAACGTACAGTAGCACTCTCTCTCTCTCCGCACAGTCAGTGGGTGAAAGGTAAAGCTAATGAGGCGAAGGAGAGGAGGACGTGCCCTTAACCTCTGAATGCACTCTTGACAAAAGCCAACCCAGACAAGTCACACACACACAGACACACACGCACACGTGCGTGCACACGCACACACACACAGGAAGTGAAGATGCTCTCTATACGAGTGTTTTGTCTTTTGTGAGCTGAGCGTAGAGGACAGTGGTGGAGGCAAATACACAAATGCCATTCTCCTTCCTTCCTTGTGTTATTCAGACCACAACGATCTGAATAACATCAATGGCCTTGTGTTAACCACTTAAACCCACTTGAGCTTGTCAATCGGCAAATTTCTGCCAAAGCTTTCCACACAATAACGCAAAACAGAAAAGACACTAGTGTAGAGCCCTGAGGGACTCCGCTCAACCATATTTAAGTCGTTAATTCTTTGTGCATTCATCGTGCATGATAATAATAATAATATCTAAAATGTATATAGCACATTTCTGAGTACCCAAAGATTCTTTACATGGGGGGAGGAGAAACGACAAAAGAAAATCGAAAAAAATCGAAAAAACACTAAGAAAAGGCTAAAACAGACCCTATATAGTATAATGTATGGCAAATGGACTAGTCTTTCTCCAAAGCGCTTTACAATGTACTTCACATTCACACACCGATGGCGGAGGAAACCATGAAGGCTCATCGGGAGCAATTAGGGGTCAATTGATTCTTGTGTTTTTGCTCAAAGACACTTCAACACACAGCCGAGAATCAAACCTAGAACCTTCGGATTCCAAGACGGCCACTCTTACCTCCTGAGCCACTTATCGCCCGTGGCAATGTAAACACACCAACGTAAGGCCTGGGTGTAGCACACACACGGTGAGAAGCACACACACAAATTGTGTGTCATGCTGCGACGCATTGTGAGCTTGTAGATCGGCTACCTCCGGTACGCAAAAACGAAGTATAAAACGGGCATATACTGTAGATGCATATCGTCTCTGTCGGGTGGAAACCTCATATGTCCAAAACTGTTACTTTTCAGGATTCAAATTCAAAATAGAAAAAGTAGCAGATCGACAAGCTCAAAACGTTTCGAGCTTGTAGATCTGCTACTTTTGATGCTTTTGTGTGACGCTGTAGTATGATCTAGTAGGACGTTAATTTACGAAAAAACACGAAAAGTTAGAATATGGAGATAGGAGGTTTCTGCCCGACAACAATGATATAAATATTGTGGGTATTATTAATAATAGGTTACGGTCCCTTGAAAGGTCCTATGAGCCCAGCTGTGTCCTTTTTTTGAGAATGAGTCCCAACTCGGAGCTGTGTGCGTGTGTGTGTGTGTGTGTGTGTGTGTGTGTGTGTGTGTGTGTGTGTGTGTGTGTGTGTGTGTGTGTGTGTGCGTGTCGCTGTGCTGACCATGGCCTCTTGGTTTGTCACTGGGGGATGGAGCGGGGGGGGGGGGGGGGTTGGACTGCAGCAGCAGAGGAATAGCTAACTGATTCTAACCTCCCCAACAAACCCCCCTGTTTAAACAGCAGCCAGCCCAGTGCTGAGGCCACGCCGCATGTCCTTATCAACCAATGGAATGCAACAGCTGCGCGGGGGAGCGGCAGAGGGTGGGCTGGTCTGAAACCCCCCTGCCAGACCCCCACACTCCTCCAGCTCCACTCCCCCCTCCGAGCGACGCGCCGGGCTCCTGAAAGGCAGCTCAACTAAAAAGTGAGCGAGACACAGCCAGAGACACTAGTCTATCGGCACAGAGGGCTGCCGCACATTCAAAATAGAGAGAGAGAGAGAGAGGGAGGGAGAGGGGCTGTGTGTCTGTGTGTGTGTGTGTGTGAGTGGGAGAGCGAGAGAGCGAGAGAGAGAGAGAGGGAGACTGAGAAGGAGAGTCAGGGACAGGCAGCTGCTGAAAGGAGAGCACAAAGAGAAGGAAAGTGGAGCAGGGGAGGGGAACTGGAGGCTGGGAGAGAAGAGGGAGAGAGAGAGCCACAGTCACAGAAGAGAAGAGGGAAAGACAAAAGAAAAGGAGAGGAAGATATAAGCCAAAGCAGGGTGAACGGAGGAGGGGGACCGAGAGGAGCAAATGGCTACGGAGGAGACGGCGGGGGGAGCCCGGAAAGCCACCAAGAGCAAACTGTTTGAGTTCCTGGTCCATGGAGTGGTGAGTGTCATTCTCTCTCTCATGGACGGAGCGAGCTGGGGCTCCGCCGGGCATGTGTCTGTGTGTGTGTCTGTGTGTGCGTGTGTGTGTGTGTGTTGTACAGTACTGTTCGAGTGTGTGCGTGCGTGTGTGACTGTGTGTGCGTGCATGGATCGGCGCAGCAGCGGTCTGTGTGTGAGAGATAGCTGGGTAAGCTGGCCATGTGAAGGTTATTTCCAACCCAACCCCCCCCCCCCCCCCCCGCCACCCCCTGAATCCCAGCCTTTTAAGAAGGGGAGACAGAGAGAGAGAGAGAGAGAGAGAGAGAGAGAGTAAAAGAGAGAGAGTCAGCTTGAAAGAAGGATAAATAGAACAACATGGATGAATGGATAGAGAGGGGGAACAGCTAGGGGGTCTTCAAGCGTATCGTAAAGAAACAAGGATAATTGGAGAAATAGAGGCGGTGTGTTGTAGTAGCCAGCGAAGGAGAGGCAGAGCGACCATGCTTTCTCTCTAGGAGTCAAAACGACTGGCTGGTTCACACACAGAGCGCGCACACACACACACACACACACACACACACACACACACACACACACACACACACACACACATTGCTCCCTAGTCGCCCTCTGGTCAGCATGATGTCGGTGGAATGGATTTGAACATATATGGTCATACGTCAAACGAGTGGAGAATGAATGAATGTGGCATGAGACGAAATGCAGTCAGGAAACCAAACCAAGCAGAACAATAAAGCCATTCATGTAAAAAACGCTAGTATGAAATGTCAAGTAGGGCTGCCTGCTATATAATGCATGTGTTGTGTTCAGTGGAGGTTAGGGAACTATTACCATAACCTCATAGCTAGTGTTAATAAAGCCACCCGCGGGAGGACGGGACAATAGTGGTTTGTTTTGGTAATGAGCTGGAGTTAGACTTGAGGCTGGGGAGAGAAAATTAAGAGAAAAGGTGAGGATTAAAATAAATCGCAGCTTCTTCTGTTCAAACTTCCTGACAGACGTGAATGTGAACTCAGATGTTTTTTGAATGACTAAGATTTGCCACAGGAAAAGAGACGATTTATCATCATAACACTGTGTGTGCAGTTGTGTGTTGACAGTTAGTAGCTGTCCATCTTTCTGTGTGTGTGTGTGTGTGTGTGTGTGTGTGTGTGTGTGTGTGTGTGTGTGTGTGTGTGTGTGTGCGTGTGTGCGTGTGCGTGTGCGTGTGTGACAGAGAGAGAGAGATCAGGGGGTTCAGCTGATCCCCTGCTGAACAGAACAGCATTGAAGAGCTTACTGGGGGCTCTTCCTCCATAGTTTCCCCATTTTTTTCATAAATTGTTTTTATTATGTTTTTGACTCTCACGCCAATAAAGCTCATTTGACTCTTCCAAACCCTAATAATTATTTTGTTATGAGAGGGCTTGAAAACAGTAAACACAACCACCCGCTGTTGTCTTATAGCGATAATTAGATTAATTGAAATCATGCATTTTATAAACCTGCTTGTCATCTATACACAGATTTTAAAATGTTATCTGATGGCTTTGTGTACTTTTTAACCCGTTACGACATCTGCGTCGTGTCGTTTTAACATTTCTTTGGGTATTCAAAAATCGCAGATATACAAGCTCATAGTGCGGCACCAAGTACCGCGCTATGAGCTTGTTGTGGATCAGCTATTTTTGTATAAGTATAAAATAATAGCTGAAATCTAAAATGCTTTCCCGGTCTTAGTGGGTTAATTACTACACTGGATAATAACGCTATAGGTAGATTTATATCCGTTGATGGATCGTCTTTGTCGGGTGGAAAACCTCATCATAATGTCCAAAACTGTTACTTTTCAGGATTCAAATTCAAAAGTATCACAGCAACATTTGATGCTTTTTGTGTGACTCTGTAGTACGGTCAAGTAGGGCGTTCATTTACGGGGGGAAAAAACACAAAAAGTTAGAATATATGGAGATACGTGGTTTCTGCGTGACAGCAACGATAATGCTGCTTTGGCAGAGAGCAGTCATCAGTGGGACTACGGTCAATGTTGGGGTGACACTCTCTGCATGTGTGCGCACACATACACACACACACAAGCACACGCACACGCACACGCACACACACGTGCACACAGACACACACACATACACACACACACACACACACACACACAGAGATAGCAGAAAGACTTTGGGAAACAATGGGAGAGGTTGATTGATGAGCCAGATGAGTGTGTCCTCTCAACAGACCAATTAACCTTGATGAGACTCAGGATGCTCCCAGCCAAATATTTCTCTACTGCTTATTTTCTCATGCCTGCCTGCCTGCCTGTCTCCTCTCCTCTCCTCTCCTCTCCTCTCCTCTCCTCTCCTCTCCTCTCCTCTCCTCTCCTCTCCTCTCCTCTCCTCTCCTCTCCTCTCCTCTCCACCCATGCATGATGAGAAGTCTTGTTAGAATATCCACTATCCAATATATATATTTTTTTTAACCCATTCATTCCGGGAACGCATCTACAAATGTCTTCTAAATCCTAACAGTTTTCTGAAAACCGTATGTTGCTATAATGGTTCTCAAACGTTTTCATGTCAAGGACCTCCAAAATGATATGTATGTGGTCGCGGACCCCCAATGTTCCAGGGACCCCCAGAAGCAAAGATTTGAGTTACAAATGTTTGCTTAACAAAATATGTATATTCAAAGATTTGCAAAAATCATCATGATTTTTCAAAAATAGCAGATCTACAAGCTATGTAGATAACTAAGCTAAGCGATCTACGCTATGAGCTTGTATATCTGCTATTTTTGAATAGCCAAAGTATTAAATAATGTCTATAACTAAAATCGACACAGATGCGTTCCCGGATTGAATGGGTTAACAGAGAAATAGTTTGACCAGTTTGTTAGCTTGTGGCATAAAATATGACCTTAACCTTCCCGAACACCCCCACACCCACCCACCCACCTGGCAGGCGAAGCGAATCGAACCATAGGCAGGACTGTGTTCAACATGTCGTCTCTTGTCAGGTAGAAACCTCATATGTCCAAAACTGTTACTTTTCAGGATTCAAATTCAAAAAGAGCAAAAGTAGCAGATCTACAACGAGCTCAAAACGAGCTCGCAGATCTGCTACTTTTGAGTGACGCTGTGGTGTGATCAAGTA